>NW_024469757.1:0-48295 GCF_017976425.1 Toxotes jaculatrix
CGTGTGTCTGGGACACAGCGTGTGCCCTGAAAATGCCACACAGTACAAATCACAGAAACATACTTGAAAACTCTGCCAAATGCTTCTTCTAATGTAAAATAGTGTTTCCATGCTGGAAAAAGTCTTATTTTGACGCCAGCAACATATTTGATGCAAAGCTGTCATTTCAGCTCAAACGGTAAAATTTCACCGTTCCTGGCCATATGAGACTGTTTTTCACAACGTTTGCCCTGAAAGTGCCAGGTACTGCAGATGAAAGAAACACACGGGAAAACTCAGCAAAATGCTTCTTCTAATGTAAAATAGTGTTTCCATGCTGGAAAAAGTCTTATTTTGACGCCAGCAACATATTTGATGCAAAGCTGTCATTTCAGCTCAAACGGTAAAATTTCACCGTTCCTGGCCATATGAGACTGTTTTTCACAACGTTTGCCCTGAAAGTGCCAGGTACTGCAGATGAAAGAAACACACGGGAAAACTCAGCAAAATGCTTCTTCTAATGTAAAATAGTGTTTCCATGCTGGAAAAAGTCTTATTTTGACGCCGGCAACATATTTTAGACACACCGTTCATTTCAGCTCAAACGGTAAAATTTCACCGTTCCTGGCCATATGAGACTGTTTTTCACAACGTTTGCCCTGAAAGTGCCAGGTACTGCAGATGAAAGAAACACACGGGAAAACTCTGCAAAATGCTTCTTCTAATGTAAAATAGTGTTTCCATGCTGGAAAAAGTCTTATTTTGACGCCAGCAACATATTTGATGCAAAGCTGTCATTTCAGCTCAAACGGTAAAATTTCACCGTTCCTGGCCATATGAGACTGTTTTTCACAACGTTTGCCCTGAAAGTGCCAGGTACTGCAGATGAAAGAAACACACGGGAAAACTCTGCCAAATGCTTCTTCTAATGTAAAATAGTGTTTCCATGCTGGAAAAAGTCTTATTTTGACGCCAGCAACATATTTGATGCAAAGCTGTCATTTCAGCTCAAACGGTAAAATTTCACCGTTCCTGGCCATATGAGACTGTTTTTCACAACGTTTGCCCTGAAAGTGCCAGGTACTGCAGATGAAAGAAACACACGGGAAAACTCAGCAAAATGCTTCTTCTAATGTAAAATAGTGTTTCCATGCTGGAAAAAGTCTTATTTTGACGCCAGCAACATATTTGATGCAAAGCTGTCATTTCAGCTCAAACGGTAAAATTTCACCGTTCCTGGCCATATGAGACTGTTTTTCACAACGTTTGCCCTGAAAGTGCCAGGTACTGCAGATGAAAGAAACACACGGGAAAACTCAGCAAAATGCTTCTTCTAATGTAAAATAGTGTTTCCATGCTGGAAAAAGTCTTATTTTGACGCCAGCAACATATTTGATGCAAAGCTGTCATTTCAGCTCAAACGGTAAAATTTCACCGTTCCTGGCCATATGAGACTGTTTTTCACAACGTTTGCCCTGAAAGTGCCAGGTACTGCAGATGAAAGAAACACACGGGAAAACTCAGCAAAATGCTTCTTCTAATGTAAAATAGTGTTTCCATGCTGGAAACAGTCTTATTTTGACGCCAGCAACATATTTTAGACACACCGTTCATTTCAGCACTAACTGACTGAAACTTGCCGTTTTAAGCGTTTCCAGCCATTCTCCGTGTGTCTGGGACACAGCGTGTGCCCTGAAAATGCCACACAGTACAAATCACAGAAACATACTTGAAAACTCTGCCAAATGCTTCTTCTAATGTAAAATAGTGTTTCCATGCTGGAAAAAGTCTTATTTTGACGCCAGCAACATATTTGATGCAAAGCTGTCATTTCAGCTCAAACGGTAAAATTTCACCGTTCCTGGCCATATGAGACTGTTTTTCACAACGTTTGCCCTGAAAGTGCCAGGTACTGCAGATGAAAGAAACACACGGGAAAACTCAGCAAAATGCTTCTTCTAATGTAAAATAGTGTTTCCATGCTGGAAAAAGTCTTATTTTGACGCCAGCAACATATTTGATGCAAAGCTGTCATTTCAGCTCAAACGGTAAAATTTCACCGTTCCTGGCCATATGAGACTGTTTTTCACAACGTTTGCCCTGAAAGTGCCAGGTACTGCAGATGAAAGAAACACACGGGAAAACTCAGCAAAATGCTTCTTCTAATGTAAAATAGTGTTTCCATGCTGGAAAAAGTCTTATTTTGACGCCAGCAACATATTTGATGCAAAGCTGTCATTTCAGCTCAAACGGTAAAATTTCACCGTTCCTGGCCATATGAGACTGTTTTTCACAACGTTTGCCCTGAAAGTGCCAGGTACTGCAGATGAAAGAAACACACGGGAAAACTCAGCAAAATGCTTCTTCTAATGTAAAATAGTGTTTCCATGCTGGAAAAAGTCTTATTTTGACGCCAGCAACATATTTGATGCAAAGCTGTCATTTCAGCTCAAACGGTAAAATTTCACCGTTCCTGGCCATATGAGACTGTTTTTCACAACGTTTGCCCTGAAAGTGCCAGGTACTGCAGATGAAAGAAACACACGGGAAAACTCAGCAAAATGCTTCTTCTAATGTAAAATAGTGTTTCCATGCTGGAAAAAGTCTTATTTTGACGCCAGCAACATATTTGATGCAAAGCTGTCATTTCAGCTCAAACGGTAAAATTTCACCGTTCCTGGCCATATGAGACTGTTTTTCACAACGTTTGCCCTGAAAGTGCCAGGTACTGCAGATGAAAGAAACACACGGGAAAACTCAGCAAAATGCTTCTTCTAATGTAAAATAGTGTTTCCATGCTGGAAACAGTCTTATTTTGACGCCAGCAACATATTTTAGACACACCGTTCATTTCAGCACTAACTGACTGAAACTTGCCGTTTTAAGCGTTTCCAGCCATTCTCCGTGTGTCTGGGACACAGCGTGTGCCCTGAAAATGCCACACAGTACAAATCACAGAAACATACTTGAAAACTCTGCCAAATGCTTCTTCTAATGTAAAATAGTGTTTCCATGCTGGAAAAAGTCTTATTTTGACGCCAGCAACATATTTGATGCAAAGCTGTCATTTCAGCTCAAACGGTAAAATTTCACCGTTCCTGGCCATATGAGACTGTTTTTCACAACGTTTGCCCTGAAAGTGCCAGGTACTGCAGATGAAAGAAACACACGGGAAAACTCAGCAAAATGCTTCTTCTAATGTAAAATAGTGTTTCCATGCTGGAAACAGTCTTATTTTGACGCCAGCAACATATTTTAGACACACCGTTCATTTCAGCACTAACTGACTGAAACTTGCCGTTTTAAGCGTTTCCAGCCATTCTCCGTGTGTCTGGGACACAGCGTGTGCCCTGAAAATGCCACACAGTACAAATCACAGAAACATACTTGAAAACTCTGCCAAATGCTTCTTCTAATGTAAAATAGTGTTTCCATGCTGGAAAAAGTCTTATTTTGACGCCAGCAACATATTTGATGCAAAGCTGTCATTTCAGCTCAAACGGTAAAATTTCACCGTTCCTGGCCATATGAGACTGTTTTTCACAACGTTTGCCCTGAAAGTGCCAGGTACTGCAGATGAAAGAAACACACGGGAAAACTCAGCAAAATGCTTCTTCTAATGTAAAATAGTGTTTCCATGCTGGAAAAAGTCTTATTTTGACGCCAGCAACATATTTGATGCAAAGCTGTCATTTCAGCTCAAACGGTAAAATTTCACCGTTCCTGGCCATATGAGACTGTTTTTCACAACGTTTGCCCTGAAAGTGCCAGGTACTGCAGATGAAAGAAACACACGGGAAAACTCAGCAAAATGCTTCTTCTAATGTAAAATAGTGTTTCCATGCTGGAAAAAGTCTTATTTTGACGCCAGCAACATATTTGATGCAAAGCTGTCATTTCAGCTCAAACGGTAAAATTTCACCGTTCCTGGCCATATGAGACTGTTTTTCACAACGTTTGCCCTGAAAGTGCCAGGTACTGCAGATGAAAGAAACACACGGGAAAACTCAGCAAAATGCTTCTTCTAATGTAAAATAGTGTTTCCATGCTGGAAAAAGTCTTATTTTGACGCCAGCAACATATTTGATGCAAAGCTGTCATTTCAGCTCAAACGGTAAAATTTCACCGTTCCTGGCCATATGAGACTGTTTTTCACAACGTTTGCCCTGAAAGTGCCAGGTACTGCAGATGAAAGAAACACACGGGAAAACTCAGCAAAATGCTTCTTCTAATGTAAAATAGTGTTTCCATGCTGGAAAAAGTCTTATTTTGACGCCAGCAACATATTTGATGCAAAGCTGTCATTTCAGCTCAAACGGTAAAATTTCACCGTTCCTGGCCATATGAGACTGTTTTTCACAACGTTTGCCCTGAAAGTGCCAGGTACTGCAGATGAAAGAAACACACGGGAAAACTCTGCAAAATGCTTCTTCTAATGTAAAATAGTGTTTCCATGCTGGAAACAGTCTTATTTTGACGCCAGCAACATATTTTAGACACACCGTTCATTTCAGCACTAACTGACTGAAACTTGCCGTTTTAAGCGTTTCCAGCCATTCTCCGTGTGTCTGGGACACAGCGTGTGCCCTGAAAATGCCACACAGTACAAATCACAGAAACATACTTGAAAACTCTGCCAAATGCTTCTTCTAATGTAAAATAGTGTTTCCATGCTGGAAAAAGTCTTATTTTGACGCCAGCAACATATTTGATGCAAAGCTGTCATTTCAGCTCAAACGGTAAAATTTCACCGTTCCTGGCCATATGAGACTGTTTTTCACAACGTTTGCCCTGAAAGTGCCAGGTACTGCAGATGAAAGAAACACACGGGAAAACTCTGCAAAATGCTTCTTCTAATGTAAAATAGTGTTTCCATGCTGGAAACAGTCTTATTTTGACGCCAGCAACATATTTTAGACACACCGTTCATTTCAGCACTAACTGACTGAAACTTGCCGTTTTAAGCGTTTCCAGCCATTCTCCGTGTGTCTGGGACACAGCGTGTGCCCTGAAAATGCCACACAGTACAAATCACAGAAACATACTTGAAAACTCTGCCAAATGCTTCTTCTAATGTAAAATAGTGTTTCCATGCTGGAAAAAGTCTTATTTTGACGCCAGCAACATATTTGATGCAAAGCTGTCATTTCAGCTCAAACGGTAAAATTTCACCGTTCCTGGCCATATGAGACTGTTTTTCACAACGTTTGCCCTGAAAGTGCCAGGTACTGCAGATGAAAGAAACACACGGGAAAACTCAGCAAAATGCTTCTTCTAATGTAAAATAGTGTTTCCATGCTGGAAAAGTCTTATTTTGACGCCAGCAACATATTTGATGCAAAGCTGTCATTTCAGCTCAAACGGTAAAATTTCACCGTTCCTGGCCATATGAGACTGTTTTTCACAACGTTTGCCCTGAAAGTGCCAGGTACTGCAGATGAAAGAAACACACGGGAAAACTCAGCAAAATGCTTCTTCTAATGTAAAATAGTGTTTCCATGCTGGAAAAAGTCTTATTTTGACGCCAGCAACATATTTGATGCAAAGCTGTCATTTCAGCTCAAACGGTAAAATTTCACCGTTCCTGGCCATATGAGACTGTTTTTCACAACGTTTGCCCTGAAAGTGCCAGGTACTGCAGATGAAAGAAACACACGGGAAAACTCAGCAAAATGCTTCTTCTAATGTAAAATAGTGTTTCCATGCTGGAAAAAGTCTTATTTTGACGCCAGCAACATATTTGATGCAAAGCTGTCATTTCAGCTCAAACGGTAAAATTTCACCGTTCCTGGCCATATGAGACTGTTTTTCACAACGTTTGCCCTGAAAGTGCCAGGTACTGCAGATGAAAGAAACACACGGGAAAACTCAGCAAAATGCTTCTTCTAATGTAAAATAGTGTTTCCATGCTGGAAACAGTCTTATTTTGACGCCAGCAACATATTTTAGACACACCGTTCATTTCAGCACTAACTGACTGAAACTTGCCGTTTTAAGCGTTTCCAGCCATTCTCCGTGTGTCTGGGACACAGCGTGTGCCCTGAAAATGCCACACAGTACAAATCACAGAAACATACTTGAAAACTCTGCCAAATGCTTCTTCTAATGTAAAATAGTGTTTCCATGCTGGAAAAAGTCTTATTTTGACGCCAGCAACATATTTGATGCAAAGCTGTCATTTCAGCTCAAACGGTAAAATTTCACCGTTCCTGGCCATATGAGACTGTTTTTCACAACGTTTGCCCTGAAAGTGCCAGGTACTGCAGATGAAAGAAACACACGGGAAAACTCAGCAAAATGCTTCTTCTAATGTAAAATAGTGTTTCCATGCTGGAAAAAGTCTTATTTTGACGCCAGCAACATATTTGATGCAAAGCTGTCATTTCAGCTCAAACGGTAAAATTTCACCGTTCCTGGCCATATGAGACTGTTTTTCACAACGTTTGCCCTGAAAGTGCCAGGTACTGCAGATGAAAGAAACACACGGGAAAACTCAGCAAAATGCTTCTTCTAATGTAAAATAGTGTTTCCATGCTGGAAACAGTCTTATTTTGACGCCAGCAACATATTTTAGACACACCGTTCATTTCAGCACTAACTGACTGAAACTTGCCGTTTTAAGCGTTTCCAGCCATTCTCCGTGTGTCTGGGACACAGCGTGTGCCCTGAAAATGCCACACAGTACAAATCACAGAAACATACTTGAAAACTCTGCCAAATGCTTCTTCTAATGTAAAATAGTGTTTCCATGCTGGAAAAAGTCTTATTTTGACGCCAGCAACATATTTGATGCAAAGCTGTCATTTCAGCTCAAACGGTAAAATTTCACCGTTCCTGGCCATATGAGACTGTTTTTCACAACGTTTGCCCTGAAAGTGCCAGGTACTGCAGATGAAAGAAACACACGGAAAACTCAGCAAAATGCTTCTTCTAATGTAAAATAGTGTTTCCATGCTGGAAACAGTCTTATTTTGACGCCAGCAACATATTTTAGACACACCGTTCATTTCAGCACTAACTGACTGAAACTTGCCGTTTTAAGCGTTTCCAGCCATTCTCCGTGTGTCTGGGACACAGCGTGTGCCCTGAAAATGCCACACAGTACAAATCACAGAAACATACTTGAAAACTCTGCCAAATGCTTCTTCTAATGTAAAATAGTGTTTCCATGCTGGAAAAAGTCTTATTTTGACGCCAGCAACATATTTGATGCAAAGCTGTCATTTCAGCTCAAACGGTAAAATTTCACCGTTCCTGGCCATATGAGACTGTTTTTCACAACGTTTGCCCTGAAAGTGCCAGGTACTGCAGATGAAAGAAACACACGGGAAAACTCAGCAAAATGCTTCTTCTAATGTAAAATAGTGTTTCCATGCTGGAAAAAGTCTTATTTTGACGCCAGCAACATATTTGATGCAAAGCTGTCATTTCAGCTCAAACGGTAAAATTTCACCGTTCCTGGCCATATGAGACTGTTTTTCACAACGTTTGCCCTGAAAGTGCCAGGTACTGCAGATGAAAGAAACACACGGGAAAACTCAGCAAAATGCTTCTTCTAATGTAAAATAGTGTTTCCATGCTGGAAAAAGTCTTATTTTGACGCCGGCAACATATTTTAGACACACCGTTCATTTCAGCTCAAACGGTAAAATTTCACCGTTCCTGGCCATATGAGACTGTTTTTCACAACGTTTGCCCTGAAAGTGCCAGGTACTGCAGATGAAAGAAACACACGGGAAAACTCAGCAAAATGCTTCTTCTAATGTAAAATAGTGTTTCCATGCTGGAAAAAGTCTTATTTTGACGCCAGCAACATATTTGATGCAAAGCTGTCATTTCAGCTCAAACGGTAAAATTTCACCGTTCCTGGCCATATGAGACTGTTTTTCACAACGTTTGCCCTGAAAGTGCCAGGTACTGCAGATGAAAGAAACACACGGGAAAACTCAGCAAAATGCTTCTTCTAATGTAAAATAGTGTTTCCATGCTGGAAACAGTCTTATTTTGACGCCAGCAACATATTTTAGACACACCGTTCATTTCAGCACTAACTGACTGAAACTTGCCGTTTTAAGCGTTTCCAGCCATTCTCCGTGTGTCTGGGACACAGCGTGTGCCCTGAAAATGCCACACAGTACAAATCACAGAAACATACTTGAAAACTCTGCCAAATGCTTCTTCTAATGTAAAATAGTGTTTCCATGCTGGAAAAAGTCTTATTTTGACGCCAGCAACATATTTGATGCAAAGCTGTCATTTCAGCTCAAACGGTAAAATTTCACCGTTCCTGGCCATATGAGACTGTTTTTCACAACGTTTGCCCTGAAAGTGCCAGGTACTGCAGATGAAAGAAACACACGGGAAAACTCAGCAAAATGCTTCTTCTAATGTAAAATAGTGTTTCCATGCTGGAAAAAGTCTTATTTTGACGCCAGCAACATATTTGATGCAAAGCTGTCATTTCAGCTCAAACGGTAAAATTTCACCGTTCCTGGCCATATGAGACTGTTTTTCACAACGTTTGCCCTGAAAGTGCCAGGTACTGCAGATGAAAGAAACACACGGGAAAACTCAGCAAAATGCTTCTTCTAATGTAAAATAGTGTTTCCATGCTGGAAACAGTCTTATTTTGACGCCAGCAACATATTTTAGACACACCGTTCATTTCAGCACTAACTGACTGAAACTTGCCGTTTTAAGCGTTTCCAGCCATTCTCCGTGTGTCTGGGACACAGCGTGTGCCCTGAAAATGCCACACAGTACAAATCACAGAAACATACTTGAAAACTCTGCCAAATGCTTCTTCTAATGTAAAATAGTGTTTCCATGCTGGAAAAAGTCTTATTTTGACGCCAGCAACATATTTGATGCAAAGCTGTCATTTCAGCTCAAACGGTAAAATTTCACCGTTCCTGGCCATATGAGACTGTTTTTCACAACGTTTGCCCTGAAAGTGCCAGGTACTGCAGATGAAAGAAACACACGGGAAAACTCAGCAAAATGCTTCTTCTAATGTAAAATAGTGTTTCCATGCTGGAAACAGTCTTATTTTGACGCCAGCAACATATTTTAGACACACCGTTCATTTCAGCACTAACTGACTGAAACTTGCCGTTTTAAGCGTTTCCAGCCATTCTCCGTGTGTCTGGGACACAGCGTGTGCCCTGAAAATGCCACACAGTACAAATCACAGAAACATACTTGAAAACTCTGCCAAATGCTTCTTCTAATGTAAAATAGTGTTTCCATGCTGGAAAAAGTCTTATTTTGACGCCAGCAACATATTTGATGCAAAGCTGTCATTTCAGCTCAAACGGTAAAATTTCACCGTTCCTGGCCATATGAGACTGTTTTTCACAACGTTTGCCCTGAAAGTGCCAGGTACTGCAGATGAAAGAAACACACGGGAAAACTCAGCAAAATGCTTCTTCTAATGTAAAATAGTGTTTCCATGCTGGAAAAAGTCTTATTTTGACGCCAGCAACATATTTGATGCAAAGCTGTCATTTCAGCTCAAACGGTAAAATTTCACCGTTCCTGGCCATATGAGACTGTTTTTCACAACGTTTGCCCTGAAAGTGCCAGGTACTGCAGATGAAAGAAACACACGGAAAACTCAGCAAAATGCTTCTTCTAATGTAAAATAGTGTTTCCATGCTGGAAAAAGTCTTATTTTGACGCCAGCAACATATTTGATGCAAAGCTGTCATTTCAGCTCAAACGGTAAAATTTCACCGTTCCTGGCCATATGAGACTGTTTTTCACAACG
Source organism: Toxotes jaculatrix (assembly GCF_017976425.1). Lineage (NCBI taxonomy): Eukaryota > Metazoa > Chordata > Actinopteri > Toxotidae > Toxotes > Toxotes jaculatrix. The sequence goes on from NW_024469757.1 coordinate 9,749, forward strand.
TTTGCCCTGAAAGTGCCAGGTACTGCAGATGAAAGAAACACACGGGAAAACTCAGCAAAATGCTTCTTCTAATGTAAAATAGTGTTTCCATGCTGGAAAAAGTCTTATTTTGACGCCAGCAACATATTTGATGCAAAGCTGTCATTTCAGCTCAAACGGTAAAATTTCACCGTTCCTGGCCATATGAGACTGTTTTTCACAACGTTTGCCCTGAAAGTGCCAGGTACTGCAGATGAAAGAAACACACGGGAAAACTCAGCCAAATGCTTCTTCTAATGTAAAATAGTGTTTCCATGCTGGAAAAAGTCTTATTTTGACGCCGGCAACATATTTTAGACACACCGTTCATTTCAGCTCAAACGGTAAAATTTGACCGTTCCTGGCCATATGAGACTGTTTTTCACAACGTTTGCCCTGAAAGTGCCAGGTACTGCAGATGAAAGAAACACACGGGAAAACTCTGCCAAATGCTTCTTCTAATGTAAAATAGTGTTTCCATGCTGGAAAAAGTCTTATTTTGACGCCAGCAACATATTTGATGCAAAGCTGTCATTTCAGCTCAAACGGTAAAATTTCACCGTTCCTGGCCATATGAGACTGTTTTTCACAACGTTTGCCCTGAAAGTGCCAGGTACTGCAGATGAAAGAAACACACGGGAAAACTCTGCAAAATGCTTCTTCTAATGTAAAATAGTGTTTCCATGCTGGAAACAGTCTTATTTTGACGCCAGCAACATATTTTAGACACACCGTTCATTTCAGCACTAACTGACTGAAACTTGCCGTTTTAAGCGTTTCCAGCCATTCTCCGTGTGTCTGGGACACAGCGTGTGCCCTGAAAATGCCACACAGTACAAATCACAGAAACATACTTGAAAACTCTGCCAAATGCTTCTTCTAATGTAAAATAGTGTTTCCATGCTGGAAAAAGTCTTATTTTGACGCCAGCAACATATTTGATGCAAAGCTGTCATTTCAGCTCAAACGGTAAAATTTCACCGTTCCTGGCCATATGAGACTGTTTTTCACAACGTTTGCCCTGAAAGTGCCAGGTACTGCAGATGAAAGAAACACACGGGAAAACTCAGCAAAATGCTTCTTCTAATGTAAAATAGTGTTTCCATGCTGGAAAAAGTCTTATTTTGACGCCAGCAACATATTTGATGCAAAGCTGTCATTTCAGCTCAAACGGTAAAATTTCACCGTTCCTGGCCATATGAGACTGTTTTTCACAACGTTTGCCCTGAAAGTGCCAGGTACTGCAGATGAAAGAAACACACGGGAAAACTCAGCAAAATGCTTCTTCTAATGTAAAATAGTGTTTCCATGCTGGAAAAAGTCTTATTTTGACGCCAGCAACATATTTGATGCAAAGCTGTCATTTCAGCTCAAACGGTAAAATTTCACCGTTCCTGGCCATATGAGACTGTTTTTCACAACGTTTGCCCTGAAAGTGCCAGGTACTGCAGATGAAAGAAACACACGGGAAAACTCAGCAAAATGCTTCTTCTAATGTAAAATAGTGTTTCCATGCTGGAAAAAGTCTTATTTTGACGCCAGCAACATATTTGATGCAAAGCTGTCATTTCAGCTCAAACGGTAAAATTTCACCGTTCCTGGCCATATGAGACTGTTTTTCACAACGTTTGCCCTGAAAGTGCCAGGTACTGCAGATGAAAGAAACACACGGGAAAACTCAGCAAAATGCTTCTTCTAATGTAAAATAGTGTTTCCATGCTGGAAAAAGTCTTATTTTGACGCCAGCAACATATTTGATGCAAAGCTGTCATTTCAGCTCAAACGGTAAAATTTCACCGTTCCTGGCCATATGAGACTGTTTTTCACAACGTTTGCCCTGAAAGTGCCAGGTACTGCAGATGAAAGAAACACACGGGAAAACTCAGCAAAATGCTTCTTCTAATGTAAAATAGTGTTTCCATGCTGGAAAAAGTCTTATTTTGACGCCAGCAACATATTTGATGCAAAGCTGTCATTTCAGCTCAAACGGTAAAATTTCACCGTTCCTGGCCATATGAGACTGTTTTTCACAACGTTTGCCCTGAAAGTGCCAGGTACTGCAGATGAAAGAAACACACGGGAAAACTCAGCAAAATGCTTCTTCTAATGTAAAATAGTGTTTCCATGCTGGAAAAAGTCTTATTTTGACGCCAGCAACATATTTGATGCAAAGCTGTCATTTCAGCTCAAACGGTAAAATTTCACCGTTCCTGGCCATATGAGACTGTTTTTCACAACGTTTGCCCTGAAAGTGCCAGGTACTGCAGATGAAAGAAACACACGGGAAAACTCAGCAAAATGCTTCTTCTAATGTAAAATAGTGTTTCCATGCTGGAAAAAGTCTTATTTTGACGCCAGCAACATATTTGATGCAAAGCTGTCATTTCAGCTCAAACGGTAAAATTTCACCGTTCCTGGCCATATGAGACTGTTTTTCACAACGTTTGCCCTGAAAGTGCCAGGTACTGCAGATGAAAGAAACACACGGGAAAACTCAGCAAAATGCTTCTTCTAATGTAAAATAGTGTTTCCATGCTGGAAAAAGTCTTATTTTGACGCCAGCAACATATTTGATGCAAAGCTGTCATTTCAGCTCAAACGGTAAAATTTCACCGTTCCTGGCCATATGAGACTGTTTTTCACAACGTTTGCCCTGAAAGTGCCAGGTACTGCAGATGAAAGAAACACACGGGAAAACTCAGCAAAATGCTTCTTCTAATGTAAAATAGTGTTTCCATGCTGGAAAAAGTCTTATTTTGACGCCAGCAACATATTTGATGCAAAGCTGTCATTTCAGCTCAAACGGTAAAATTTCACCGTTCCTGGCCATATGAGACTGTTTTTCACAACGTTTGCCCTGAAAGTGCCAGGTACTGCAGATGAAAGAAACACACGGGAAAACTCAGCAAAATGCTTCTTCTAATGTAAAATAGTGTTTCCATGCTGGAAAAAGTCTTATTTTGACGCCAGCAACATATTTGATGCAAAGCTGTCATTTCAGCTCAAACGGTAAAATTTCACCGTTCCTGGCCATATGAGACTGTTTTTCACAACGTTTGCCCTGAAAGTGCCAGGTACTGCAGATGAAAGAAACACACGGGAAAACTCAGCAAAATGCTTCTTCTAATGTAAAATAGTGTTTCCATGCTGGAAAAAGTCTTATTTTGACGCCAGCAACATATTTGATGCAAAGCTGTCATTTCAGCTCAAACGGTAAAATTTCACCGTTCCTGGCCATATGAGACTGTTTTTCACAACGTTTGCCCTGAAAGTGCCAGGTACTGCAGATGAAAGAAACACACGGGAAAACTCAGCAAAATGCTTCTTCTAATGTAAAATAGTGTTTCCATGCTGGAAACAGTCTTATTTTGACGCCAGCAACATATTTTAGACACACCGTTCATTTCAGCACTAACTGACTGAAACTTGCCGTTTTAAGCGTTTCCAGCCATTCTCCGTGTGTCTGGGACACAGCGTGTGCCCTGAAAATGCCACACAGTACAAATCACAGAAACATACTTGAAAACTCTGCCAAATGCTTCTTCTAATGTAAAATAGTGTTTCCATGCTGGAAAAAGTCTTATTTTGACGCCAGCAACATATTTGATGCAAAGCTGTCATTTCAGCTCAAACGGTAAAATTTCACCGTTCCTGGCCATATGAGACTGTTTTTCACAACGTTTGCCCTGAAAGTGCCAGGTACTGCAGATGAAAGAAACACACGGGAAAACTCTGCAAAATGCTTCTTCTAATGTAAAATAGTGTTTCCATGCTGGAAACAGTCTTATTTTGACGCCAGCAACATATTTTAGACACACCGTTCATTTCAGCACTAACTGACTGAAACTTGCCGTTTTAAGCGTTTCCAGCCATTCTCCGTGTGTCTGGGACACAGCGTGTGCCCTGAAAATGCCACACAGTACAAATCACAGAAACATACTTGAAAACTCTGCCAAATGCTTCTTCTAATGTAAAATAGTGTTTCCATGCTGGAAAAAGTCTTATTTTGACGCCAGCAACATATTTGATGCAAAGCTGTCATTTCAGCTCAAACGGTAAAATTTCACCGTTCCTGGCCATATGAGACTGTTTTTCACAACGTTTGCCCTGAAAGTGCCAGGTACTGCAGATGAAAGAAACACACGGGAAAACTCTGCCAAATGCTTCTTCTAATGTAAAATAGTGTTTCCATGCTGGAAAAAGTCTTATTTTGACGCCAGCAACATATTTGATGCAAAGCTGTCATTTCAGCTCAAACGGTAAAATTTCACCGTTCCTGGCCATATGAGACTGTTTTTCACAACGTTTGCCCTGAAAGTGCCAGGTACTGCAGATGAAAGAAACACACGGGAAAACTCAGCAAAATGCTTCTTCTAATGTAAAATAGTGTTTCCATGCTGGAAACAGTCTTATTTTGACGCCAGCAACATATTTTAGACACACCGTTCATTTCAGCACTAACTGACTGAAACTTGCCGTTTTAAGCGTTTCCAGCCATTCTCCGTGTGTCTGGGACACAGCGTGTGCCCTGAAAATGCCACACAGTACAAATCACAGAAACATACTTGAAAACTCTGCCAAATGCTTCTTCTAATGTAAAATAGTGTTTCCATGCTGGAAAAAGTCTTATTTTGACGCCAGCAACATATTTGATGCAAAGCTGTCATTTCAGCTCAAACGGTAAAATTTCACCGTTCCTGGCCATATGAGACTGTTTTTCACAACGTTTGCCCTGAAAGTGCCAGGTACTGCAGATGAAAGAAACACACGGGAAAACTCAGCAAAATGCTTCTTCTAATGTAAAATAGTGTTTCCATGCTGGAAACAGTCTTATTTTGACGCCAGCAACATATTTGATGCAAAGCTGTCATTTCAGCTCAAACGGTAAAATTTCACCGTTCCTGGCCATATGAGACTGTTTTTCACAACGTTTGCCCTGAAAGTGCCAGGTACTGCAGATGAAAGAAACACACGGGAAAACTCAGCAAAATGCTTCTTCTAATGTAAAATAGTGTTTCCATGCTGGAAAAAGTCTTATTTTGACGCCAGCAACATATTTGATGCAAAGCTGTCATTTCAGCTCAAACGGTAAAATTTCACCGTTCCTGGCCATATGAGACTGTTTTTCACAACGTTTGCCCTGAAAGTGCCAGGTACTGCAGATGAAAGAAACACACGGGAAAACTCAGCAAAATGCTTCTTCTAATGTAAAATAGTGTTTCCATGCTGGAAACAGTCTTATTTTGACGCCAGCAACATATTTTAGACACACCGTTCATTTCAGCACTAACTGACTGAAACTTGCCGTTTTAAGCGTTTCCAGCCATTCTCCGTGTGTCTGGGACACAGCGTGTGCCCTGAAAATGCCACACAGTACAAATCACAGAAACATACTTGAAAACTCTGCCAAATGCTTCTTCTAATGTAAAATAGTGTTTCCATGCTGGAAAAAGTCTTATTTTGACGCCAGCAACATATTTGATGCAAAGCTGTCATTTCAGCTCAAACGGTAAAATTTCACCGTTCCTGGCCATATGAGACTGTTTTTCACAACGTTTGCCCTGAAAGTGCCAGGTACTGCAGATGAAAGAAACACACGGGAAAACTCAGCAAAATGCTTCTTCTAATGTAAAATAGTGTTTCCATGCTGGAAAAAGTCTTATTTTGACGCCAGCAACATATTTGATGCAAAGCTGTCATTTCAGCTCAAACGGTAAAATTTCACCGTTCCTGGCCATATGAGACTGTTTTTCACAACGTTTGCCCTGAAAGTGCCAGGTACTGCAGATGAAAGAAACACACGGGAAAACTCAGCAAAATGCTTCTTCTAATGTAAAATAGTGTTTCCATGCTGGAAAAAGTCTTATTTTGACGCCAGCAACATATTTGATGCAAAGCTGTCATTTCAGCTCAAACGGTAAAATTTCACCGTTCCTGGCCATATGAGACTGTTTTTCACAACGTTTGCCCTGAAAGTGCCAGGTACTGCAGATGAAAGAAACACACGGGAAAACTCTGCAAAATGCTTCTTCTAATGTAAAATAGTGTTTCCATGCTGGAAACAGTCTTATTTTGACGACAGCAACATATTTTAGACACACCGTTCATTTCAGCACTAACTGACAGAAACTTGCCGTTTTAAGCGTTTCCAGCCATTCTCTGTGTGTCTGGGACACAGCGTGTTCCCCGAAAATGCCACACAGTACAAATCACAGAAACATACTTGAAAACTCTGCCAAATGCTTCTTCTAATGTAAAATAGTGTTTCCATGCTGGAAACAGTCTTATTTTGACGCCAGCAACATATTTGATACAAAGCTTTCATTTCAGCTCAAACGGTAAAATTGGACCGTTCCTGGCCATTTGAGACTGTTTTTCACAACGTTTGCCCTGAAAGTGCCAGGTACTGCAGATGAAAGAAACACACGGGAAAACTCAGCAAAATGCTTCTTCTAATGTAAAATAGTGTTTCCCTGCTGGAAACAGTCTTATTTTGACGACAGCAACATATTTTAGACACACCGTTCATTTCAGCACTAACTGACAGAAACTTGCCGTTTTAAGCGTTTCCAGCCATTCTCTGTGTGTCTGGGACACAGCGTGTGCCCTGAAAATGCCACACAGTACAAATCACAGAAACATACTTGAAAACTCTGCAAAATGCTTCTTCTAATGTAAAATAGTGTTTCCATGCTGGAAACAGTCTTATTTTGACGCCAGCAACATATTTGATACAAAGCTTTCATTTCAGCTCAAACGGTAAAATTGGACCGTTCCTGGCCATTTGAGACTGTTTTTCACAACGTTTGCCCTGAAAGTGCCAGGTACTGCAGATGAAAGAAACACACGGGAAAACTCAGCAAAATGCTTCTTCTAATGTAAAATAGTGTTTCCATGCTGGAAACAGTCTTATTTTGACGCCAGCAACATATTTGATACAAAGCTTTCATTTCAGCTCAAACGGTAAAATTGGACCGTTCCTGGCCATTTGAGACTGTTTTTCACAACGTTTGCCCTGAAAGTGCCAGGTACTGCAGATGAAAGAAACACACGGGAAAACTCAGCAAAATGCTTCTTCTAATGTAAAATAGTGTTTCCATGCTGGAAACAGTCTTATTTTGACGACAGCAACATATTTTAGACACACCGTTCATTTCAGCACTAACTGACAGAAACTTGCCGTTTTAAACGTTTCCAGCCATTCTCTGTGTATCTGGGACACAGCGTGTGCCCCGAAAATGCCACACAGTACAAATCACAGAAACATACTTGAAAACTCTGCAAAATGCTTCTTCTAATGTAAAATAGTGTTTCCATGCTGGAAACAGTCTTATTTTGACGACAGCAACATATTTTAGACACACCGTTCATTTCAGCACTAACTGACAGAAACTTGCCGTTTTAAGCGTTTCCAGCCATTCTCTGTGTGTCTGGGACACAGCGTGTTCCCCGAAAATGCCACACAGTACAAATCACAGAAACATACTTGAAAACTCTGCGAAATGCTTCTTCTAATGTAAAATAGTGTTTCCATGCTGGAAACAGTCTTATTTTGACGCCAGCAACATATTTTAGACACACCGTTCATTTCAGCACTAACTGACTGAAACTTGCCGTTTTAAGCGTTTCCAGCCATTCTCCGTGTGTCTGGGACACAGCGTGTGCCCTGAAAATGCCACACAGTACAAATCACAGAAACATACTTGAAAACTCTGCAAAATGCTTCTTCTAATGTAAAATAGTGTTTCCATGCTGGAAACAGTCTTATTTTGACGCCAGCAACATATTTGATACAAAGCTTTCATTTCAGCTCAAACGGTAAAATTGGACCGTTCCTGGCCATTTGAGACTGTTTTTCACAACGTTTGCCCTGAAAGTGCCAGGTACTGCAGATGAAAGAAACACACGGGAAAACTCAGCAAAATGCTTCTTCTAATGTAAAATAGTGTTTCCATGCTGGAAACAGTCTTATTTTGACGCCAGCAACATATTTGATACAAAGCTTTCATTTCAGCTCAAACGGTAAAATTGGACCGTTCCTGGCCATTTGAGACTGTTTTTCACAACGTTTGCCCTGAAAGTGCCAGGTACTGCAGATGAAAGAAACACACGGGAAAACTCAGCAAAATGCTTCTTCTAATGTAAAATAGTGTTTCCATGCTGGAAACAGTCTTATTTTGACGACAGCAACATATTTTAGACACACCGTTCATTTCAGCACTAACTGACAGAAACTTGCCGTTTTAAACGTTTCCAGCCATTCTCTGTGTATCTGGGACACAGCGTGTGCCCCGAAAATGCCACACAGTACAAATCACAGAAACATACTTGAAAACTCTGCAAAATGCTTCTTCTAATGTAAAATAGTGTTTCCATGCTGGAAACAGTCTTATTTTGACGACAGCAACATATTTTAGACACACCGTTCATTTCAGCACTAACTGACAGAAACTTGCCGTTTTAAGCGTTTCCAGCCATTCTCTGTGTGTCTGGGACACAGCGTGTTCCCCGAAAATGCCACACAGTACAAATCACAGAAACATACTTGAAAACTCTGCGAAATGCTTCTTCTAATGTAAAATAGTGTTTCCATGCTGGAAACAGTCTTATTTTGACGCCAGCAACATATTTTAGACACACCGTTCATTTCAGCACTAACTGACTGAAACTTGCCGTTTTAAGCGTTTCCAGCCATTCTCCGTGTGTCTGGGACACAGCGTGTGCCCTGAAAATGCCACACAGTACAAATCACAGAAACATACTTGAAAACTCTGCCAAATGCTTCTTCTAATGTAAAATAGTGTTTCCATGCTGGAAAAAGTCTTATTTTGACGCCAGCAACATATTTGATGCAAAGCTGTCATTTCAGCTCAAACGGTAAAATTTCACCGTTCCTGGCCATATGAGACTGTTTTTCACAACGTTTGCCCTGAAAGTGCCAGGTACTGCAGATGAAAGAAACACACGGGAAAACTCAGCAAAATGCTTCTTCTAATGTAAAATAGTGTTTCCATGCTGGAAAAAGTCTTATTTTGACGCCAGCAACATATTTGATGCAAAGCTGTCATTTCAGCTCAAACGGTAAAATTTCACCGTTCCTGGCCATATGAGACTGTTTTTCACAACGTTTGCCCTGAAAGTGCCAGGTACTGCAGATGAAAGAAACACACGGGAAAACTCAGCAAAATGCTTCTTCTAATGTAAAATAGTGTTTCCATGCTGGAAACAGTCTTATTTTGACGCCAGCAACATATTTTAGACACACCGTTCATTTCAGCACTAACTGACTGAAACTTGCCGTTTTAAGCGTTTCCAGCCATTCTCCGTGTGTCTGGGACACAGCGTGTGCCCTGAAAATGCCACACAGTACAAATCACAGAAACATACTTGAAAACTCTGCCAAATGCTTCTTCTAATGTAAAATAGTGTTTCCATGCTGGAAAAAGTCTTATTTTGACGCCAGCAACATATTTGATGCAAAGCTGTCATTTCAGCTCAAACGGTAAAATTTCACCGTTCCTGGCCATATGAGACTGTTTTTCACAACGTTTGCCCTGAAAGTGCCAGGTACTGCAGATGAAAGAAACACACGGGAAAACTCAGCAAAATGCTTCTTCTAATGTAAAATAGTGTTTCCATGCTGGAAACAGTCTTATTTTGACGCCAGCAACATATTTTAGACACACCGTTCATTTCAGCACTAACTGACTGAAACTTGCCGTTTTAAGCGTTTCCAGCCATTCTCCGTGTGTCTGGGACACAGCGTGTGCCCTGAAAATGCCACACAGTACAAATCACAGAAACATACTTGAAAACTCTGCCAAATGCTTCTTCTAATGTAAAATAGTGTTTCCATGCTGGAAAAAGTCTTATTTTGACGCCAGCAACATATTTGATGCAAAGCTGTCATTTCAGCTCAAACGGTAAAATTTCACCGTTCCTGGCCATATGAGACTGTTTTTCACAACGTTTGCCCTGAAAGTGCCAGGTACTGCAGATGAAAGAAACACACGGGAAAACTCAGCAAAATGCTTCTTCTAATGTAAAATAGTGTTTCCATGCTGGAAAAAGTCTTATTTTGACGCCAGCAACATATTTGATGCAAAGCTGTCATTTCAGCTCAAACGGTAAAATTTCACCGTTCCTGGCCATATGAGACTGTTTTTCACAACGTTTGCCCTGAAAGTGCCAGGTACTGCAGATGAAAGAAACACACGGGAAAACTCAGCAAAATGCTTCTTCTAATGTAAAATAGTGTTTCCATGCTGGAAACAGTCTTATTTTGACGCCAGCAACATATTTTAGACACACCGTTCATTTCAGCACTAACTGACTGAAACTTGCCGTTTTAAGCGTTTCCAGCCATTCTCCGTGTGTCTGGGACACAGCGTGTGCCCTGAAAATGCCACACAGTACAAATCACAGAAACATACTTGAAAACTCTGCCAAATGCTTCTTCTAATGTAAAATAGTGTTTCCATGCTGGAAAAAGTCTTATTTTGACGCCAGCAACATATTTGATGCAAAGCTGTCATTTCAGCTCAAACGGTAAAATTTCACCGTTCCTGGCCATATGAGACTGTTTTTCACAACGTTTGCCCTGAAAGTGCCAGGTACTGCAGATGAAAGAAACACACGGGAAAACTCAGCAAAATGCTTCTTCTAATGTAAAATAGTGTTTCCATGCTGGAAACAGTCTTATTTTGACGCCAGCAACATATTTTAGACACACCGTTCATTTCAGCACTAACTGACTGAAACTTGCCGTTTTAAGCGTTTCCAGCCATTCTCCGTGTGTCTGGGACACAGCGTGTGCCCTGAAAATGCCACACAGTACAAATCACAGAAACATACTTGAAAACTCTGCCAAATGCTTCTTCTAATGTAAAATAGTGTTTCCATGCTGGAAAAAGTCTTATTTTGACGCCAGCAACATATTTGATGCAAAGCTGTCATTTCAGCTCAAACGGTAAAATTTCACCGTTCCTGGCCATATGAGACTGTTTTTCACAACGTTTGCCCTGAAAGTGCCAGGTACTGCAGATGAAAGAAACACACGGGAAAACTCAGCAAAATGCTTCTTCTAATGTAAAATAGTGTTTCCATGCTGGAAACAGTCTTATTTTGACGCCAGCAACATATTTTAGACACACCGTTCATTTCAGCACTAACTGACTGAAACTTGCCGTTTTAAGCGTTTCCAGCCATTCTCCGTGTGTCTGGGACACAGCGTGTGCCCTGAAAATGCCACACAGTACAAATCACAGAAACATACTTGAAAACTCTGCCAAATGCTTCTTCTAATGTAAAATAGTGTTTCCATGCTGGAAAAAGTCTTATTTTGACGCCAGCAACATATTTGATGCAAAGCTGTCATTTCAGCTCAAACGGTAAAATTTCACCGTTCCTGGCCATATGAGACTGTTTTTCACAACGTTTGCCCTGAAAGTGCCAGGTACTGCAGATGAAAGAAACACACGGGAAAACTCTGCAAAATGCTTCTTCTAATGTAAAATAGTGTTTCCATGCTGGAAACAGTCTTATTTTGACGCCAGCAACATATTTTAGACACACCGTTCATTTCAGCACTAACTGACTGAAACTTGCCGTTTTAAGCGTTTCCAGCCATTCTCCGTGTGTCTGGGACACAGCGTGTGCCCTGAAAATGCCACACAGTACAAATCACAGAAACATACTTGAAAACTCTGCCAAATGCTTCTTCTAATGTAAAATAGTGTTTCCATGCTGGAAAAAGTCTTATTTTGACGCCAGCAACATATTTGATGCAAAGCTGTCATTTCAGCTCAAACGGTAAAATTTCACCGTTCCTGGCCATATGAGACTGTTTTTCACAACGTTTGCCCTGAAAGTGCCAGGTACTGCAGATGAAAGAAACACACGGGAAAACTCTGCAAAATGCTTCTTCTAATGTAAAATAGTGTTTCCATGCTGGAAACAGTCTTATTTTGACGCCAGCAACATATTTTAGACACACCGTTCATTTCAGCACTAACTGACTGAAACTTGCCGTTTTAAGCGTTTCCAGCCATTCTCCGTGTGTCTGGGACACAGCGTGTGCCCTGAAAATGCCACACAGTACAAATCACAGAAACATACTTGAAAACTCTGCCAAATGCTTCTTCTAATGTAAAATAGTGTTTCCATGCTGGAAAAAGTCTTATTTTGACGCCAGCAACATATTTGATGCAAAGCTGTCATTTCAGCTCAAACGGTAAAATTTCACCGTTCCTGGCCATATGAGACTGTTTTTCACAACGTTTGCCCTGAAAGTGCCAGGTACTGCAGATGAAAGAAACACACGGGAAAACTCAGCAAAATGCTTCTTCTAATGTAAAATAGTGTTTCCATGCTGGAAACAGTCTTATTTTGACGCCAGCAACATATTTTAGACACACCGTTCATTTCAGCACTAACTGACTGAAACTTGCCGTTTTAAGCGTTTCCAGCCATTCTCCGTGTGTCTGGGACACAGCGTGTGCCCTGAAAATGCCACACAGTACAAATCACAGAAACATACTTGAAAACTCTGCCAAATGCTTCTTCTAATGTAAAATAGTGTTTCCATGCTGGAAAAAGTCTTATTTTGACGCCAGCAACATATTTGATGCAAAGCTGTCATTTCAGCTCAAACGGTAAAATTTCACCGTTCCTGGCCATATGAGACTGTTTTTCACAACGTTTGCCCTGAAAGTGCCAGGTACTGCAGATGAAAGAAACACACGGGAAAACTCTGCAAAATGCTTCTTCTAATGTAAAATAGTGTTTCCATGCTGGAAACAGTCTTATTTTGACGCCAGCAACATATTTTAGACACACCGTTCATTTCAGCACTAACTGACTGAAACTTGCCGTTTTAAGCGTTTCCAGCCATTCTCCGTGTGTCTGGGACACAGCGTGTGCCCTGAAAATGCCACACAGTACAAATCACAGAAACATACTTGAAAACTCTGCCAAATGCTTCTTCTAATGTAAAATAGTGTTTCCATGCTGGAAAAAGTCTTATTTTGACGCCAGCAACATATTTGATGCAAAGCTGTCATTTCAGCTCAAACGGTAAAATTTCACCGTTCCTGGCCATATGAGACTGTTTTTCACAACGTTTGCCCTGAAAGTGCCAGGTACTGCAGATGAAAGAAACACACGGGAAAACTCTGCAAAATGCTTCTTCTAATGTAAAATAGTGTTTCCATGCTGGAAAAAGTCTTATTTTGACGCCAGCAACATATTTGATGCAAAGCTGTCATTTCAGCTCAAACGGTAAAATTTCACCGTTCCTGGCCATATGAGACTGTTTTTCACAACGTTTGCCCTGAAAGTGCCAGGTACTGCAGATGAAAGAAACACACGGGAAAACTCTGCCAAATGCTTCTTCTAATGTAAAATAGTGTTTCCATGCTGGAAAAAGTCTTATTTTGACGCCAGCAACATATTTGATGCAAAGCTGTCATTTCAGCTCAAACGGTAAAATTTCACCGTTCCTGGCCATATGAGACTGTTTTTCACAACGTTTGCCCTGAAAGTGCCAGGTACTGCAGATGAAAGAAACACACGGGAAAACTCTGCAAAATGCTTCTTCTAATGTAAAATAGTGTTTCCATGCTGGAAAAAGTCTTATTTTGACGCCAGCAACATATTTGATGCAAAGCTGTCATTTCAGCTCAAACGGTAAAATTTCACCGTTCCTGGCCATATGAGACTGTTTTTCACAACGTTTGCCCTGAAAGTGCCAGGTACTGCAGATGAAAGAAACACACGGGAAAACTCTGCAAAATGCTTCTTCTAATGTAAAATAGTGTTTCCATGCTGGAAACAGTCTTATTTTGACGCCAGCAACATATTTTAGACACACCGTTCATTTCAGCACTAACTGACTGAAACTTGCCGTTTTAAGCGTTTCCAGCCATTCTCCGTGTGTCTGGGACACAGCGTGTGCCCTGAAAATGCCACACAGTACAAATCACAGAAACATACTTGAAAACTCTGCCAAATGCTTCTTCTAATGTAAAATAGTGTTTCCATGCTGGAAAAAGTCTTATTTTGACGCCAGCAACATATTTGATGCAAAGCTGTCATTTCAGCTCAAACGGTAAAATTTCACCGTTCCTGGCCATATGAGACTGTTTTTCACAACGTTTGCCCTGAAAGTGCCAGGTACTGCAGATGAAAGAAACACACGGGAAAACTCTGCAAAATGCTTCTTCTAATGTAAAATAGTGTTTCCATGCTGGAAACAGTCTTATTTTGACGCCAGCAACATATTTTAGACACACCGTTCATTTCAGCACTAACTGACTGAAACTTTCCGTTTTAAGCGTTTCCAGCCATTCTCTGTGTGTCTGGGACACAGCGTGTGCCCTGAAAGTGCCAGGTACTGCAGATGAAAGAAACACACGGGAAAACTCTGCAAAATGCTTCTTCTAATGTAAAATAGTGTTTCCATGCTGGAAACAGTCTTATTTTGACGCCAGCAGCACATTTGATACGAAGCTGTCATTTCAGCTCAAACGGTAAAATTTGACCGTTCCTGGCCATATGAGACTGTTTTTCACAACGTTTGCCCTGAAAATGCCACACAGTACAAATCACAGAAACATACTTGAAAACTCTGCCAAATGCTTCTTCTAATGTAAAATAGTGTTTCCATGCTGGAAAAAGTCTTATTTTGACGCCAGCAGCACATTTGATACAAAGCTGTCATTTCAGCTCAAACCGTAAAATTTGAACGTTCCTGGCCATATCAGACTGTTTTTCACAACGTTTGCCCTGAAAGTGCCAGGTACTGCAGATGAAAGAAACACACGGGAAAACTCTGCAAAATGCTTCTTCTAATGTAAAATAGTATTTCCATGCTGGAAAAAGTCTTATTTTGACGCCAGCAACATATTTTAGACACACCGTTCCTTTCAGCTCTAGCGTTGGAATTTTAGCGTTCCAGCCAGTTCCAGATGGTCTTTTCCCAGCGTGTGCCCTGAAAATGCCACACAGTGCAAATGACAGAAACATACTGGAAAACTCTGCAAAATACTTCTTCTAGTTGACAACACTGTTTCCATGCTGGAAAAAGTCTTATTTTGACTCCAGCAACATATTTTATACACACCTTTCATTTCAGCTCTAGCGTTAGAATTTTACCGTTCCAGATCTTCTTTTTCCCAGCGTCTGCCCTGAAAATTTCACATACTGGGGATCACACAAACATACGGGAAAATTCTGCAAAATGCTTCCTCTAATTGAAAATACTGTTTCCATGCTGAAAAACTCTAATTTTGACAGCAGCAGCAACAGGACTGGACTGGGACAAAAAACGGCCCTGGTTAGACCGGCCCCTCATAATTAGCGGTGCACAACAGACTAATTTATGTATGCGTTCCCCGAAGCAATGTATTTTACTATTGTTACGTCTTGGTCCAGAGGAAACCATGTCGCAACATTTAAAGGAAAAATCCCAGCTCACAAAAACCACCAGCAAACTCGCAGTAACTACACATTCAATGGTTTATTTAAAATGCTTCTTGCGCACAAGGTCAGGTGCATGTTGGCTGACAGTCCACCTGGAAGTGGAGAGAGGAGAGCCCCCAGTAAATGACAGCTTCAGATATTTGGAATAGATTTCAGAAATATTATAACACTCTCTCTTCTCTCTCCTCAACTGCTACCTCAAAAGCCTGGCTTGACTAGACAGGAAGAGAGGGACAGATTATTACAATTTATTAAGTGATAAATAGAAAACCTAAAAGAAACAAATTAAAAATACATTTGGAACTACCTGGAAAAACTGTGCAACTATCTAAACCATCAAAACATGTAGTATCTTTAGGTTACATTTTTATTTTTTGATAAGAATCTGAAAAATCTTATACTAACTGCATTGATATTGTAAAAAAAAAACACACACACACGGAACGAAAACAAAACACAATTTAAGGCAACTGCTGCGACAGGAAATAAGAACATTATTCATTGCTCTCCATTCTCATGTAATTCTACACGTTTCACGTAGGTCACCTGATTTGGCTTCAGAACGGCGAATTTCGCCGAAAGGTGAGCGAGTTTCATGCCTGTCCATCACCTAAAAGTCCCGGTATTATCTTAACATTACTACCTGCTTACCCGCTGCGCCTGTGCTACACTTCCCTGGTCACTCTGTCCCTCGGGTTCCCTGTCAACAGCCTCTGGCTGCTCCTCTCCCTGGAGGCTACAGCAGCCCCTCCAGAGATTATGTCTTTTATTTTAGTACATTTTGCAGCTTCTATAGCGAGATTATTTTTAATCTTTTAGCCCGCAACCTCTCCGCACCTCCTTTCTTCCGCTTCTCCATGTTTCCACGCTCAACACTAAACTGGCCGGGATCAGTGCATAGAAAGGGGTGGGGCCGCTCTCGTAAACTACTATATCCTGATTGGTTTAGTCCACTGTCTATATTGAAGATATATTGCCACACCCTCTAAACCCAGTCTCTAAGTCTAAAAAACAAAAACAAAAACAAAACAAAAAAACAAACAAACAGCATCGGCCCGAGGACTGTCGGCCCACCGGGAAAATGCCCGGTATGCCAGATTACCAGTCCAGGCCTGAGCAGCAAATTTCACACTCACCTTTCGTTGCAGCTCTAACGATCCCGTTCTAGCGTTTTCTACCCATGTGGACATCATTTTCACCAAGCCTTCCTTGAAAATACCACATTACAGTTAAAGGAAACACAGAGGAAAACTCACTTTCGTTGTCGGCTATGGCTACCGCTACATCTGGACAAAAAAAGGAGGCTAGTGAAAAAAAAAAGAAAAGCAGTGCTCATACTTCGCTATGATTGGTTGGTCACGTTCAAAGGAAGAGCGACGTTAGCTGCCCGGAGAAAAAAACAAAAGTAGCTGGTACACCTGGACTAAAAAAGCGAGGTTAGTGAAAAAAAAAAAAACAGCACTTCTCATACTTCGCCATGATTGGTTGGTCACGTTCAAAGGATGCGCGAAGCCCAGATTTAAAAAAAAAAAAAAAAACTTCTCATGCATCTGTGCGCACGCATAGAGCTGCAATTAATAGAATGTGCATTATAGATGATAATACGATCTCTCTCCTCTGGCAGATCCTCAACATTTTTTAATCCTTCACGATCTAATACACTGTAACAAATTTCTGTAATTTCCCGAAGAACCCGATCCATCAAGTCAATAAAGTGTAAGTAACACGTTATTAGCCTACAAAATTCAAATGTTATTCAAACGATAACTTCATACAATATAATTTGTCTGTATATCAGACTGGTTTTACACGTTTAATTTAAAGAATATGCATGTTGCCAACAGACAGAAGCAGGCAATAGAGCGGTGAAGAGGAAGCTGCAAAACCAGCATTTTGGTAAGTATAATGATTCTTTATTTTTGATAGTGACGGTATTATCACGTTATTTTATTTATCTTAGTCGCGTTTTATACGGAATATACGGGTTGTGGGACGCAGACTGCACTGTTTTTGCAAACGTTAGCTAGCGAAAAACTGGTTAAGTTAAGCTAACGCTAGGTGCCTGCATTAGCCCTGTCACCTTCAGGACAGAGCGATTGCCAACACATTATCTAAAACCCTCCAGGTTTAGAAAACTGTTGGAGCGACAGCCCATTGTTTATAGTTGTCAAGTTACACGTTATGGCATTATGTTACACGTTAGTATGACATTGCAGAGGTACTAAGTCAGGGCGGTTTTCCTCTGTTTTGCAAGCTCAACATGGCAGTTTATGCTGCAGTTACAGTAGCACACACGCTTTAAACACTGTGTGAGCTTGAGCTCGGGTAATATTTAACATTGACTCATTAGCTCAGCAGCCACTGTGGCTCTGAGTTTTTGTTGGGTTTAATTTGAACTGGAAGAGGGTTGTTGCTAAGAATCTGATATATCCCTGCTCTTAAGTCCAAAATTGTGTCTATTAAAAAGTAAGGTTTTGCTGTCAAACATCAGTCATCTGCATGTGAAAGCGAGAGAGAAAAGATAGAAATTGAATTGAGTACAAATTTAACTAAAGATGTCATAACTTGAATTGTGATTAAGAATTAAATTGTTGACATCTGAAACTGAAGTTATATATAATTAATGTGCCAATATCAGCTATTCTTATTGCATGGAAGTCCAATCAAGCAATCAGTCATCTCTTACAGCTCCACCAAGTGAATCAGTCTGGAGTGGAACCTTGGAGGAATCCATCTGGGCAGAGATAGTTATATCTGATATTGGGTAAGATTATGTTATAGAAAAAAGGCACAATTAACATTGGCTAAGCAGTTAAATTGTTCAACCTCATCAGTAACCAGTCTAATTAAGCATGCATATTTTGCTGTTGAACTGTCCCCTTGCTACAGGTGCAGAGGAAAACCCTGGGCGGTGAGCGTTACTGCAGAAGGCACAGTGATCATCACCACACATCTGTGAAGACAATTTTTAGGTAAAAATTTGTCTGTTACATTTATATTGCTGAAAATGTTTTCTTGTGTGAGATTTTAAAATTTAAGATAGTTGAGATTCAGTACAACATCTGTGCTAATATAGCACCTCAGGGAACTCATGTAAGTTAAGTTTACTATTCTTGCTGTACTAAGTGGATAGCAAAATACTAGTCCATCGTCTTATGTAGTGTATTTTCTAGTCTGTTGCAAAACTAGAGATTAATATGAATTAGTTTAATCTATGGATATGTTCATGTGGAAGGGCAACAGGAAAAGCAACAGAAAGAATATCTAAAAATGCCAAAAGAACAATAATAAAGCAAATGTTTATTTATGTTTAGGTGATGTTCTCATGCCAATGAGCTGGATGCGTAGCATTGAGGGACAAGTGGTTGTGGGTCCACACCAGAAAATTGTGGCTGGAATGGCAGTGTTTTTCTCATGCTATTGCGTCTTCAATCTGGTGTACCAAGAGGAGGCCTCGTGCACACTTGAATTCATCCAAAGGTAAGTGCTTCAAAGGGAATGCCAGTGGATTATTATTTAGTTACATTTTTCATTATGAATAACATATGGTGTAATTTTTATTCAATTCCCTGCATTTCCATTGTATTGCATTGCAAAGCTTCTTTCTGTTTTAGCTTGCATGGATGGAACATCTGCAATTAATGCAAATTTTTGTTTTGAAGTTTTGCATATTTGGAAAAATGTTAAGCTATTCTCCAAAACTTGATGGGTTCTGCTGTCTCTTCAAACAATGTATTTCATTAAATGTCTTTTTCTCTGATTTTGTGACTTTAGATGCTTCATCAGGATCAACCCAACCTCTGGCACAAAGATGACCAAGTGGATCAGTCCAGGAAGTGGGAAGGTGCACGAGAAGAGTAACAACAGTGTCAGCCCTCATGTCTCTGCAATTCTCAAAAGATTAACGGACTATGAATGGCTTTGACTCTGTTGCAAGGAAAATGGCACATGGTATTTCTTTAATAAAAGTGGTTTCAAAATAAGCTTTTTACAAGTTACATGTTTGACGTTGCTACACATTTGAGTTGACCATGAATGACTATGCTGCAATGGTCTTGTGCAGTCTGTCCTGGGTTTATGCTTTCCATGCACATGCTTATTGGCTAATAAAAAGGAAAGTTACCTTAAGTTTAATACATTTCATACACATCTGGTGTGCAATCACACACCACACTGTATTGAATATAATTGCATAATATAATAAACACTGTATTGAGTCCTAATAAATGTTTTTTCATCACTTTTTTATTTAACAGCTCAAGATAATCTAAAGTAGTGTTGATATATTTTGGATTATCAGCAGCCACAGCGTGCCTAATTTGCTAAATGTGAAAAAAAATTAACTGTGAACCCATTCTACAGTAAGATACTGAATTATGAATAAGTAACAGCTATTTATTGGCAACATTAGTTGCCAGGGAACTCATGTAATATGAATGGAATACATGATAATATTGTAAACAAATATACAATTAACATACATTGCTGTAATTTATACACAGCAAAAAACTGTAAAACGTGTCCAGTAAATTACTGTAATTATTTTTACATTAATTAACGTAAGTACAGTGTATCGCCCTATCCTACACCATGTAGGATATGACGTTATTAGATCTATAGGGCACATTCTATTAATTTGCAGATCTATGCGTGCGCACAGATGCATGAGAAGTAGTTTTTTCCTCTGGGCAACTAACATCGCGCTTCCTTTGAACGTGACCAACCAATCATGGCGAAATACGAGTAGTGCTGTGTTTTTTTTTTCCACTAGCCTCGCTTTTTTAGTCCAGGTGTAGCGGCTAGTGTTGTTTTGTTTCCTTGGCAACTAAGGTCGCTCTTCCTTTGAACGTAACCAACCAATCCTGGCCAAGTATGAGCAGTGCTGTTTTTTTTTGTTTTTTCACTAACGTCGCTTTATTAGTCCAGATGTACCGGGTAGCCATAGCCGACAACGAAAGTGAGTTTCCCTCTGTGTTTCCCTCATCTGCAATGTGGTATTTTCAAGGAAGGCTTTGTGAAAAAGATGTTCAGATGGGATTAAAACGCTACAACTGGATCGTTAGAACTGAAATGAAAGGTGAGTGTGAAACTTGCTGCTGGTGTCACAATAAGAGTTTTTTCATCATGGAAACACTATTTTAAATTAGAAGAAGCATCTTCCAGAGTTTTCCAGTGTGTTTGTGTGATCTGCAGTATGGCATTTTCAGGGCAAGCTTTGTGAAAAAGACATTCATATGGACTGAAATCGCTATAACTGTAATGCGAAGTCAGTTGAAGCTGAAATTTTTTTTCTTTACAGGCCTAGCTTTTTTAGTCAAGCTGTAGCTGATAGCCATGGCCGACAACGAAAGTGAGTTTTCCACTGTGTTTCCCTCATCTGCAATTTGGTATTTTCAGGGATGGCTTTGTGAAAAAGAAAGCTGAAAATATTATAACTGTACCGTTAGAGCTGAAATGAAAGGTGATTGTGAAACTACCAGCTGGCGTTAAAATTAGACTTTTTCCAGCATAGAAACACTGTTGTCAACTAGAAGAAGTATTTTGCAGAGTTTTCCAGTATGTTTGTGTGATCCCAAGTATGTGAAATTTTCAAGCAGACGCTGGGAAAAAGACAATCTGAAACGGGCTGGAACGGTAAAATTCTAACGCTAGAATTGAAATGAAAGGTGTGTATGAAATATGTTGCTCGCGTCAAAATAAGATTTTTTCCAGCATGGAAACAGTGTTGTCAACTAGAAGAAGTATTTTGGGGAGTTTTCAAGTGTGTTTCTATTATGTGTAGTATTTGGCATTTAACAGTAGACGTTGTGATAAAGTCGCTCATCTTGTCTGGAAACGCTTATAACTGTAATGTTTGAGCTGAAATGAATGCTGTGTCTAAAATATGTTGCTGGCGTCAAAATAAGACTGTTTCCAGCATGGAAACCCTATTTTACATTAGAAGAAGCATTTTGCAGAGTTTTCAAGTATGTTTCTGTGATTTGTACTGTGTGGCATTTTCGGGGCACACGCTGTGTCCCAGACACACAGAGAATGGCTGGAAACGCTTAAAACGGCAAGTTTCTGTCAGTTAGTGCTGAAATGAACGGTGTGTCTAAAATATGTTGCTGGCGTCAAAATAAGACTGTTTCCAGCATGGAAACACTATTTTACATTAGAAGAAGCATTTTGCTGAGTTTTCCCGTGTGTTTCTTTCATCTGCAGTACCTGGCACTTTCAGGGCAAACGTTGTGAAAAACAGTCTCAAATGGCCAGGAACGGTCCAATTTTACCGTTTGAGCTGAAATGAAAGCTTTGTATCAAATATGTTGCTGGCGTCAAAATAAGACTGTTTCCAGCATGGAAACACTATTTTACATTAGAAGAAGCATTTTGCAGAGTTTTCAAGTATGTTTCTGTGATTTGTACTGTGTGGCATTTTCGGGGCACACGCTGTGTCCCAGACACACAGAGAATGGCTGGAAACGCTTAAAACGGCAAGTTTCTGTCAGTTAGTGCTGAAATGAACGGTGTGTCTAAAATATGTTGCTGGCGTCAAAATAAGACTGTTTCCAGCATGGAAACACTATTTTACATTAGAAGAAGCATTTTGCTGAGTTTTCCCGTGTGTTTCTTTCATCTGCAGTACCTGGCACTTTCAGGGCAAACGTTGTGAAAAACAGTCTCAAATGGCCAGGAACGGTCCAATTTTACCGTTTGAGCTGAAATGACAGCTTTGTATCAAATATGTTGCTGGCGTCAAAATAAGACTGTTTCCAGCATGGAAACACTATTTTACATTAGAAGAAGCATTTGGCAGAGTTTTCAAGTATGTTTCTGTGATTTGTACTGTGTGGCATTTTCGGGGCACACGCTGTGTCCCAGACACACAGAGAATGGCTGGAAACGCTTAAAACGGCAAGTTTCTGTCAGTTAGTGCTGAAATGAACGGTGTGTCTAAAATATGTTGCTGGCGTCAAAATAAGACTGTTTCCAGCATGGAAACACTATTTTACATTAGAAGAAGCATTTTGCTGAGTTTTCCCGTGTGTTTCTTTCATCTGCAGTACCTGGCACTTTCAGGGCAAACGTTGTGAAAAACAGTCTCAAATGGCCAGGAACGGTCCAATTTTACCGTTTGAGCTGAAATGACAGCTTTGTATCACATATGTTGCTGGCGTCAAAATAAGACTGTTTCCAGCATGGAAACACTATTTTACATTAGAAGAAGCATTTTGCAGAGTTTTCAAGTATGTTTCTGTGATTTGTACTGTGTGGCATTTTCGGGGCACACGCTGTGTCCCAGACACACAGAGAATGGCTGGAAACGCTTAAAACGGCAAGTTTCTGTCAGTTAGTGCTGAAATGAACGGTGTGTCTAAAATATGTTGCTGGCGTCAAAATAAGACTGTTTCCAGCATGGAAACACTATTTTACATTAGAAGAAGCATTTTGCTGAGTTTTCCCGTGTGTTTCTTTCATCTGCAGTACCTGGCACTTTCAGGGCAAACGTTGTGAAAAACAGTCTCAAATGGCCAGGAACGGTCCAATTTTACCGTTTGAGCTGAAATGACAGCTTTGTATCAAATATGTTGCTGGCGTCAAAATAAGACTGTTTCCAGCATGGAAACACTATTTTACATTAGAAGAAGCATTTTGCTGAGTTTTCCCGTGTGTTTCTTTCATCTGCAGTACCTGGCACTTTCAGGGCAAACGTTGTGAAAAACAGTCTCATATGGCCAGGAACGGTGAAATTTTACCGTTTGAGCTGAAATGACAGCTTTGCATCAAATATGTTGCTGGCGTCAAAATAAGACTTTTTCCAGCATGGAAACACTATTTTACATTAGAAGAAGCATTTGGCAGAGTTTTCAAGTATGTTTCTGTGATTTGTACTGTGTGGCATTTTCAGGGCACACGCTGTGTCCCAGACACACGGAGAATGGCTGGAAACGCTTAAAAACGGCAAGTTTCAGTCAGTTAGTGCTGAAATGAACGGTGTGTCTAAAATATGTTGCTGGCGTCAAAATAAGACTGTTTCCAGCATGGAAACACTATTTTACATTAGAAGAAGCATTTTGCTGAGTTTTCAAGTATGTTTCTGTGATTTGTACTGTGTGGCATTTTCGGGGCACACGCTGTGTCCCAGACACACAGAGAATGGCTGGAAACGCTTAAAACGGCAAGTTTCTGTCAGTTAGTGCTGAAATGAACGGTGTGTCTAAAATATGTTGCTGGCGTCAAAATAAGACTTTTTCCAGCATGGAAACAGTGTTGTCAACTAGAAGAAGCATTTTGCAGAGTTTTCAAGTACGTTTCTGTGATTTGTACTGTGTGGCACTTTCAGG
Source organism: Toxotes jaculatrix (assembly GCF_017976425.1). Lineage (NCBI taxonomy): Eukaryota > Metazoa > Chordata > Actinopteri > Toxotidae > Toxotes > Toxotes jaculatrix. The sequence goes on from NW_024469757.1 coordinate 33,574, forward strand.
GCAAACGTTGTGAAAAACAGTCTCATTTGGCCAGGAACGGTCAAATTTTACCGTTTGAGCTGAAATGAAAGCTTTGTATCAAATGTGCTGCTGGCGTCAAAATAAGACTGTTTCCAGCATGGAAACATTATTTTACATTAGAAGAAGCATTTTGCAGAGTTTTCAAGTATGTTTCTGTGATTTGTACTGTGTGGCATTTTCAGGGCACACGCTGGTAAAAAAACCACCTGGAACTAGCTGGAACGCTAAATTTCAGCGGTAAAATTTCAAACGTTAAAATTTGACTGTTCCTGGCCATATGAGACTGTTTTTCACAGCGTGTGCCCTGAAAGTGCCAGGTACTGCAGATGACAGAAACACACGTGAAAACTCTTCTAATGTAAAATAGTGTTTTCATGCTGGAAACAGTCTTATTTTGACGCCAGGAACATATTTTAGACACACCGTTCATTTCATTTCTAACAGTACAGTTTTAGCGCTTCCAGCCCATATGAGAGTGTTTTTCAAAACGTTTGCCCTGAAAGTGCCAGGTACTGCAGATGACAGAAACACACGGGAAAACTCTGCAAAATGCTTCTTCTAATGTAAAATAGTGTTTCCATGCTGGAAAAAGTCTTATTTTGACGCCGGCAGCACATATGATGCAAAGCTGTCATTTCAGCTCAAACGGTAAAATTTGACCGTTCCTGGCCATTTGAGAGTGTTTTTCACAACGTTTGCCCTGAAAGTGCCAGGTACTGCAGATGACAGAAACACACGGGAAAACTCTGCAAAATGCTTCTTCTAATGTAAAATAGTGTTTCCATGCTGGAAAAAGTCTTATTTTGACGCCAGGAACATATTTTAGACACACCGTTCATTTCATTTCTAACAGTACAGTTTTAGCGCTTCCAGCCCATATGAGAGTGTTTTTCAAAACGTTTGCCCTGAAAGTGCCAGGTACTGCAGATGACAGAAACACACGGGAAAACTCTGCAAAATGCTTCTTCTAATGTAAAATAGTGTTTCCATGCTGGAAAAAGTCTTATTTTGACGCCGGCAGCACATATGATGCAAAGCTGTCATTTCAGCTCAAACGGTAAAATTTGACCGTTCCTGGCCATTTGAGAGTGTTTTTCACAACGTTTGCCCTGAAAGTGCCAGGTACTGCAGATGACAGAAACACACGGGAAAACTCTGCAAAATGCTTCTTCTAATGTAAAATAGTGTTTCCATGCTGGAAAAAGTCTTATTTTGACGCCGGCAGCACATATGATGCAAAGCTGTCATTTCAGCTCAAACGGTAAAATTTGACCGTTCCTGGCCATTTGAGAGTGTTTTTCACAACGTTTGCCCTGAAAGTGCCAGGTACTGCAGATGACAGAAACACACGGGAAAACTCTGCAAAATGCTTCTTCTAATGTAAAATAGTGTTTCCATGCTGGAAAAAGTCTTATTTTGACGCCAGGAACATATTTTAGACACACCGTTCATTTCAGCTCAAACGGTAAAATTTGACCGTTCCTGGCCATTTGAGAGTGTTTTTCACAACGTTTGCCCTGAAAGTGCCAGGTACTGCAGATGACAGAAACACACGGGAAAACTCTGCAAAATGCTTCTTCTAATGTAAAATAGTGTTTCCATGCTGGAAAAAGTCTTATTTTGACGCCAGGAACATATTTTAGACACACCGTTCATTTCAGCTCAAACGGTAAAATTTGACCGTTCCTGGCCATTTGAGAGTGTTTTTCACAACGTTTGCCCTGAAAGTGCCAGGTACTGCAGATGACAGAAACACACGGGAAAACTGCAAAATGCTTCTTCTAATGTAAAATAGTGTTTCCATGCTGGAAAAAGTCTTATTTTGACGCCAGGAACATATTTTAGACACACCGTTCATTTCATTTTTAACAGTACAGTTTTAGCGCTTCCAGCCCATATGAGAGTGTTTTTCAAAACGTTTGCCCTGAAAGTGCCAGGTACTGCAGATGACAGAAACACACGGGAAAACTCTGCAAAATGCTTCTTCTAATGTAAAATAGTGTTTCCATGCTGGAAAAAGTCTTATTTTGACGCCAGGAACATATTTTAGACACACCGTTCATTTCATTTCTAACAGTACAGTTTTAGCGCTTCCAGCCCATATGAGAGTGTTTTTCAAAACGTTTGCCCTGAAAGTGCCAGGTACTGCAGATGACAGAAACACACGGGAAAACTCTGCAAAATGCTTCTTCTAATGTAAAATAGTGTTTCCATGCTGGAAAAAGTCTTATTTTGACGCCGGCAGCACATATGATGCAAAGCTGTCATTTCAGCTCAAACGGTAAAATTTGACCGTTCCTGGCCATTTGAGAGTGTTTTTCACAACGTTTGCCCTGAAAGTGCCAGGTACTGCAGATGACAGAAACACACGGGAAAACTCTGCAAAATGCTTCTTCTAATGTAAAATAGTGTTTCCATGCTGGAAAAAGTCTTATTTTGACGCCAGGAACATATTTTAGACACACCGTTCATTTCAGCTCAAACGGTAAAATTTGACCGTTCCTGGCCATTTGAGAGTGTTTTTCACAACGTTTGCCCTGAAAGTGCCAGGTACTGCAGATGACAGAAACACACGGGAAAACTGCAAAATGCTTCTTCTAATGTAAAATAGTGTTTCCATGCTGGAAAAAGTCTTATTTTGACGCCAGGAACATATTTTAGACACACCGTTCATTTCATTTTTAACAGTACAGTTTTAGCGCTTCCAGCCCATATGAGAGTGTTTTTCAAAACGTTTGCCCTGAAAGTGCCAGGTACTGCAGATGACAGAAACACACGGGAAAACTCTGCAAAATGCTTCTTCTAATGTAAAATAGTGTTTCCATGCTGGAAAAAGTCTTATTTTGACGCCAGGAACATATTTTAGACACACCGTTCATTTCATTTCTAACAGTACAGTTTTAGCGCTTCCAGCCCATATGAGAGTGTTTTTCAAAACGTTTGCCCTGAAAGTGCCAGGTACTGCAGATGACAGAAACACACGGGAAAACTCTGCAAAATGCTTCTTCTAATGTAAAATAGTGTTTCCATGCTGGAAAAAGTCTTATTTTGACGCCAGGAACATATTTTAGACACACCGTTCATTTCATTTCTAACAGTACAGTTTTAGCGCTTCCAGCCCATATGAGAGTGTTTTTCAAAACGTTTGCCCTGAAAGTGCCAGGTACTGCAGATGACAGAAACACACGGGAAAACTCTGCAAAATGCTTCTTCTAATGTAAAATAGTGTTTCCATGCTGGAAAAAGTCTTATTTTGACGCCGGCAGCACATATGATGCAAAGCTGTCATTTCAGCTCAAACGGTAAAATTTGACCGTTCCTGGCCATTTGAGAGTGTTTTTCACAACGTTTGCCCTGAAAGTGCCAGGTACTGCAGATGACAGAAACACACGGGAAAACTCTGCAAAATGCTTCTTCTAATGTAAAATAGTGTTTCCATGCTGGAAAAAGTCTTATTTTGACGCCGGCAGCACATATGATGCAAAGCTGTCATTTCAGCTCAAACGGTAAAATTTGACGGTTCCTGGCCATTTGAGAGTGTTTTTCACAACGTTTGCCCTGAAAGTGCCAGGTACTGCAGATGACAGAAACACACGGGAAAACTCTGCAAAATGCTTCTTCTAATGTAAAATAGTGTTTCCATGCTGGAAAAAGTCTTTTTTTGACGCCAGGAACATATTTTAGACACACCGTTCATTTCATTTCTAACAGTACAGTTTTAGCGCTTCCAGCCCATATGAGAGTGTTTTTCAAAACGTTTGCCCTGAAAGTGCCAGGTACTGCAGATGACAGAAACACACGGGAAAACTCTGCAAAATGCTTCTTCTAATGTAAAATAGTGTTTCCATGCTGGAAAAAGTCTTATTTTGACGCCGGCAGCACATATGATGCAAAGCTGTCATTTCAGCTCAAACGGTAAAATTTGACCGTTCCTGGCCATTTGAGAGTGTTTTTCACAACGTTTGCCCTGAAAGTGCCAGGTACTGCAGATGACAGAAACACACGGGAAAACTCTGCAAAATGCTTCTTCTAATGTAAAATAGTGTTTCCATGCTGGAAAAAGTCTTATTTTGACGCCAGGAACATATTTTAGACACACCGTTCATTTCAGCTCAAACGGTAAAATTTGACCGTTCCTGGCCATTTGAGAGTGTTTTTCACAACGTTTGCCCTGAAAGTGCCAGGTACTGCAGATGACAGAAACACACGGGAAAACTGCAAAATGCTTCTTCTAATGTAAAATAGTGTTTCCATGCTGGAAAAAGTCTTATTTTGACGCCAGGAACATATTTTAGACACACCGTTCATTTCATTTTTAACAGTACAGTTTTAGCGCTTCCAGCCCATATGAGAGTGTTTTTCAAAACGTTTGCCCTGAAAGTGCCAGGTACTGCAGATGACAGAAACACACGGGAAAACTCTGCAAAATGCTTCTTCTAATGTAAAATAGTGTTTCCATGCTGGAAAAAGTCTTATTTTGACGCCAGGAACATATTTTAGACACACCGTTCATTTCATTTCTAACAGTACAGTTTTAGCGCTTCCAGCCCATATGAGAGTGTTTTTCAAAACGTTTGCCCTGAAAGTGCCAGGTACTGCAGATGACAGAAACACACGGGAAAACTCTGCAAAATGCTTCTTCTAATGTAAAATAGTGTTTCCATGCTGGAAAAAGTCTTATTTTGACGCCGGCAGCACATATGATGCAAAGCTGTCATTTCAGCTCAAACGGTAAAATTTGACCGTTCCTGGCCATTTGAGAGTGTTTTTCACAACGTTTGCCCTGAAAGTGCCAGGTACTGCAGATGACAGAAACACACGGGAAAACTCTGCAAAATGCTTCTTCTAATGTAAAATAGTGTTTCCATGCTGGAAAAAGTCTTATTTTGACGCCGGCAGCACATATGATGCAAAGCTGTCATTTCAGCTCAAACGGTAAAATTTGACGGTTCCTGGCCATTTGAGAGTGTTTTTCACAACGTTTGCCCTGAAAGTGCCAGGTACTGCAGATGACAGAAACACACGGGAAAACTCTGCAAAATGCTTCTTCTAATGTAAAATAGTGTTTCCATGCTGGAAAAAGTCTTTTTTTGACGCCAGGAACATATTTTAGACACACCGTTCATTTCATTTCTAACAGTACAGTTTTAGCGCTTCCAGCCCATATGAGAGTGTTTTTCAAAACGTTTGCCCTGAAAGTGCCAGGTACTGCAGATGACAGAAACACACGGGAAAACTCTGCAAAATGCTTCTTCTAATGTAAAATAGTGTTTCCATGCTGGAAAAAGTCTTATTTTGACGCCGGCAGCACATATGATGCAAAGCTGTCATTTCAGCTCAAACGGTAAAATTTGACCGTTCCTGGCCATTTGAGACTGTTTTTCACAACGTTTGCCCTGAAAGTGCCAGGTACTGCAGATGACAGAAACACACGGGAAAACTTTGCAAAATGCTTCTTCTAATGTAAAATAGTGTTTCCATGCTGGAAAAAGTCTTATTTTGACGCCAGGAACATATTTTAGACACACCGTTCATTTCATTTCTAACAGTACAGTTTTAGCGCTTCCAGCCCATATGAGAGTGTTTTTCAAAACGTTTGCCCTGAAAGTGCCAGGTACTGCAGATGACAGAAACACACGGGAAAACTCTGCAAAATGCTTCTTCTAATGTAAAATAGTGTTTCCATGCTGGAAAAAGTCTTATTTTGACGCCAGGAACATATTTTAGACACACCGTTCATTTCATTTCTAACTGTACAGTTTTAGCGCTTCCAGCCCATATGAGAGTGTTTTTCACAACGTTTGCCCTGAAAGTGCCAGGTACTGCAGATGACAGAAACACACGGGAAAACTCTGCAAAATGCTTCTTCTAATGTAAAATAGTGTTTCCATGCTGGAAAAAGTCTTATTTTGACGCCAGGAACATATTTTAGACACACCGTTCATTTCAGCTCAAACGGTAAAATTTGACCGTTCCTGGCCATTTGAGAGTGTTTTTCACAACGTTTGCCCTGAAAGTGCCAGGTACTGCAGATGACAGAAACACACGGGAAAACTCTGCAAAATGCTTCTTCTAATGTAAAATAGTGTTTCCATGCTGGAAAAAGTCTTATTTTGACGCCAGGAACATATTTTAGACACACCGTTCATTTCATTTCTAACAGTACAGTTTTAGCGCTTCCAGCCCATATGAGAGTGTTTTTCAAAACGTTTGCCCTGAAAGTGCCAGGTACTGCAGATGACAGAAACACACGGGAAAACTCTGCAAAATGCTTCTTCTAATGTAAAATAGTGTTTCCATGCTGGAAAAAGTCTTATTTTGACGCCGGCAGCACATATGATGCAAAGCTGTCATTTCAGCTCAAACGGTAAAATTTGACCGTTCCTGGCCATTTGAGACTGTTTTTCACAACGTTTGCCCTGAAAGTGCCAGGTACTGCAGATGACAGAAACACACGGGAAAACTCTGCAAAATGCTTCTTCTAATGTAAAATAGTGTTTCCATGCTGGAAAAAGTCTTATTTTGACGCCAGGAACATATTTTAGACACACCGTTCATTTCATTTCTAACTGTACAGTTTTAGCGCTTCCAGCCCATATGAGAGTGTTTTTCACAACGTTTGCCCTGAAAGTGCCAGGTACTGCAGATGACAGAAACACACGGGAAAACTCTGCAAAATGCTTCTTCTAATGTAAAATAGTGTTTCCATGCTGGAAAAAGTCTTATTTTGACGCCAGGAACATATTTTAGACACACCGTTCATTTCATTTCTAACAGTACAGTTTTAGCGCTTCCAGCCCATATGAGAGTGTTTTTCAAAACGTTTGCCCTGAAAGTGCCAGGTACTGCAGATGACAGAAACACACGGGAAAACTCTGCAAAATGCTTCTTCTAATGTAAAATAGTGTTTCCATGCTGGAAAAAGTCTTATTTTGACGCCGGCAGCACATATGATGCAAAGCTGTCATTTCAGCTCAAACGGTAAAATTTGACCGTTCCTGGCCATTTGAGACTGTTTTTCACAACGTTTGCCCTGAAAGTGCCAGGTACTGCAGATGACAGAAACACACGGGAAAACTCTGCAAAATGCTTCTTCTAATGTAAAATAGTGTTTCCATGCTGGAAAAAGTCTTATTTTGACGCCAGGAACATATTTTAGACACACCGTTCATTTCATTTCTAACAGTACAGTTTTAGCGCTTCCAGCCCATATGAGAGTGTTTTTCAAAACGTTTGCCCTGAAAGTGCCAGGTACTGCAGATGACAGAAACACACGGGAAAACTCTGCAAAATGCTTCTTCTAATGTAAAATAGTGTTTCCATGCTGGAAAAAGTCTTATTTTGACGCCGGCAGCACATATGATGCAAAGCTGTCATTTCAGCTCAAACGGTAAAATTTGACCGTTCCTGGCCATTTGAGAGTGTTTTTCACAACGTTTGCCCTGAAAGTGCCAGGTACTGCAGATGACAGAAACACACGGGAAAACTCTGCAAAATGCTTCTTCTAATGTAAAATAGTGTTTCCATGCTGGAAAAAGTCTTATTTTGACGCCAGGAACATATTTTAGACACACCGTTCATTTCATTTCTAACAGTACAGTTTTAGCGCTTCCAGCCCATATGAGAGTGTTTTTCAAAACGTTTGCCCTGAAAGTGCCAGGTACTGCAGATGACAGAAACACACGGGAAAACTCTGCAAAATGCTTCTTCTAATGTAGAATAGTGTTTCCATGCTGGAAAAAGTCTTATTTTGACGCCGGCAGCACATATGATGCAAAGCTGTCATTTCAGCTCAAACGGTAAAATTTGACCGTTCCTGGCCATTTGAGACTGTTTTTCACAACGTTTGCCCTGAAAGTGCCAGGTACTGCAGATGACAGAAACACACGGGAAAACTCTGCAAAATGCTTCTTCTAATGTAAAATAGTGTTTCCATGCTGGAAAAAGTCTTATTTTGACGCCAGGAACATATTTTAGACACACCGTTCATTTCATTTCTAACAGTACAGTTTTAGCGCTTCCAGCCCATATGAGAGTGTTTTTCAAAACGTTTGCCCTGAAAGTGCCAGGTACTGCAGATGACAGAAACACACGGGAAAACTCTGCAAAATGCTTCTTCTAATGTAGAATAGTGTTTCCATGCTGGAAAAAGTCTTATTTTGACGCCGGCAGCACATATGATGCAAAGCTGTCATTTCAGCTCAAACGGTAAAATTTGACCGTTCCTGGCCATTTGAGAGTGTTTTTCACAACGTTTGCCCTGAAAGTGCCAGGTACTGCAGATGACAGAAACACACGGGAAAACTCTGCAAAATGCTTCTTCTAATGTAAAATAGTGTTTCCATGCTGGAAAAAGTCTTATTTTGACGCCGGCAGCACATATGATGCAAAGCTGTCATTTCAGCTCAAACGGTAAAATTTGACCGTTCCTGGCCATTTGAGAGTGTTTTTCACAACGTTTGCCCTGAAAGTGCCAGGTACTGCAGATGACAGAAACACACGGGAAAACTCTGCAAAATGCTTCTTCTAATGTAAAATAGTGTTTCCATGCTGGAAAAAGTCTTATTTTGACGCCAGGAACATATTTTAGACACACCGTTCATTTCATTTCTAACAGTACAGTTTTAGCGCTTCCAGCCCATATGAGAGTGTTTTTCAAAACGTTTGCCCTGAAAGTGCCAGGTACTGCAGATGACAGAAACACACGGGAAAACTCTGCAAAATGCTTCTTCTAATGTAAAATAGTGTTTCCATGCTGGAAAAAGTCTTATTTTGACGCCGGCAGCACATATGATGCAAAGCTGTCATTTCAGCTCAAACGGTAAAATTTGACCGTTCCTGGCCATTTGAGAGTGTTTTTCACAACGTTTGCCCTGAAAGTGCCAGGTACTGCAGATGACAGAAACACACGGGAAAACTCTGCAAAATGCTTCTTCTAATGTAAAATAGTGTTTCCATGCTGGAAAAAGTCTTATTTTGACGCCAGGAACATATTTTAGACACACCGTTCATTTCATTTCTAACAGTACAGTTTTAGCGCTTCCAGCCCATATGAGAGTGTTTTTCAAAACGTTTGCCCTGAAAGTGCCAGGTACTGCAGATGACAGAAACACACGGGAAAACTCTGCAAAATGCTTCTTCTAATGTAAAATAGTGTTTCCATGCTGGAAAAAGTCTTATTTTGACGCCGGCAGCACATATGATGCAAAGCTGTCATTTCAGCTCAAACGGTAAAATTTGACCGTTCCTGGCCATTTGAGAGTGTTTTTCACAACGTTTGCCCTGAAAGTGCCAGGTACTGCAGATGACAGAAACACACGGGAAAACTCTGCAAAATGCTTCTTCTAATGTAAAATAGTGTTTCCATGCTGGAAAAAGTCTTATTTTGACGCCGGCAGCACATATGATGCAAAGCTGTCATTTCAGCTCAAACGGTAAAATTTGACCGTTCCTGGCCATTTGAGAGTGTTTTTCACAACGTTTGCCCTGAAAGTGCCAGGTACTGCAGATGACAGAAACACACGGGAAAACTCTGCAAAATGCTTCTTCTAATGTAAAATAGTGTTTCCATGCTGGAAAAAGTCTTATTTTGACGCCAGGAACATATTTTAGACACACCGTTCATTTCATTTCTAACAGTACAGTTTTAGCGCTTCCAGCCCATATGAGAGTGTTTTTCAAAACGTTTGCCCTGAAAGTGCCAGGTACTGCAGATGACAGAAACACACGGGAAAACTCTGCAAAATGCTTCTTCTAATGTAGAATAGTGTTTCCATGCTGGAAAAAGTCTTATTTTGACGCCGGCAGCACATATGATGCAAAGCTGTCATTTCAGCTCAAACGGTAAAATTTGACCGTTCCTGGCCATTTGAGAGTGTTTTTCACAACGTTTGCCCTGAAAGTGCCAGGTACTGCAGATGACAGAAACACACGGGAAAACTCTGCAAAATGCTTCTTCTAATGTAAAATAGTGTTTCCATGCTGGAAAAAGTCTTATTTTGACGCCAGGAACATATTTTAGACACACCGTTCATTTCATTTCTAACAGTACAGTTTTAGCGCTTCCAGCCCATATGAGAGTGTTTTTCAAAACGTTTGCCCTGAAAGTGCCAGGTACTGCAGATGACAGAAACACACGGGAAAACTCTGCAAAATGCTTCTTCTAATGTAGAATAGTGTTTCCATGCTGGAAAAAGTCTTATTTGACGCCGGCAGCACATATGATGCAAAGCTGTCATTTCAGCTCAAACGGTAAAATTTGACCGTTCCTGGCCATTTGAGACTGTTTTTCACAACGTTTGCCCTGAAAGTGCCAGGTACTGCAGATGACAGAAACACACGGGAAAACTCTGCAAAATGCTTCTTCTAATGTAAAATAGTGTTTCCATGCTGGAAAAAGTCTTATTTTGACGCCAGGAACATATTTTAGACACACCGTTCATTTCATTTCTAACAGTACAGTTTTAGCGCTTCCAGCCCATATGAGAGTGTTTTTCAAAACGTTTGCCCTGAAAGTGCCAGGTACTGCAGATGACAGAAACACACGGGAAAACTCTGCAAAATGCTTCTTCTAATGTAGAATAGTGTTTCCATGCTGGAAAAAGTCTTATTTTGACGCCGGCAGCACATATGATGCAAAGCTGTCATTTCAGCTCAAACGGTAAAATTTGACCGTTCCTGGCCATTTGAGAGTGTTTTTCACAACGTTTGCCCTGAAAGTGCCAGGTACTGCAGATGACAGAAACACACGGGAAAACTCTGCAAAATGCTTCTTCTAATGTAAAATAGTGTTTCCATGCTGGAAAAAGTCTTATTTTGACGCCGGCAGCACATATGATGCAAAGCTGTCATTTCAGCTCAAACGGTAAAATTTGACCGTTCCTGGCCATTTGAGAGTGTTTTTCACAACGTTTGCCCTGAAAGTGCCAGGTACTGCAGATGACAGAAACACACGGGAAAACTCTGCAAAATGCTTCTTCTAATGTAAAATAGTGTTTCCATGCTGGAAAAAGTCTTATTTTGACGCCAGGAACATATTTTAGACACACCCGTTCATTTCATTTCTAACAGTACAGTTTTAGCGCTTCCAGCCCATATGAGAGTGTTTTTCAAAACGTTTGCCCTGAAAGTGCCAGGTACTGCAGATGACAGAAACACACGGGAAAACTCTGCAAAATGCTTCTTCTAATGTAAAATAGTGTTTCCATGCTGGAAAAAGTCTTATTTTGACGCCGGCAGCACATATGATGCAAAGCTGTCATTTCAGCTCAAACGGTAAAATTTGACCGTTCCTGGCCATTTGAGACTGTTTTTCACAACGTTTGCCCTGAAAGTGCCAGGTACTGCAGATGACAGAAACACACGGGAAAACTCTGCAAAATGCTTCTTCTAATGTAAAATAGTGTTTCCATGCTGGAAAAAGTCTTATTTTGACGCCAGGAACATATTTTAGACACACCCGTTCATTTCATTTCTAACTGTACAGTTTTAGCGCTTCCAGCCCATATGAGAGTGTTTTTCACAACGTTTGCCCTGAAAGTGCCAGGTACTGCAGATGACAGAAACACACGGGAAAACTCTGCAAAATGCTTCTTCTAATGTAAAATAGTGTTTCCATGCTGGAAAAAGTCTTATTTTGACGCCAGGAACATATTTTAGACACACCGTTCATTTCATTTCTAACAGTACAGTTTTAGCGCTTCCAGCCCATATGAGAGTGTTTTTCAAAACGTTTGCCCTGAAAGTGCCAGGTACTGCAGATGACAGAAACACACGGGAAAACTCTGCAAAATGCTTCTTCTAATGTAGAATAGTGTTTCCATGCTGGAAAAAGTCTTATTTTGACGCCGGCAGCACATATGATGCAAAGCTGTCATTTCAGCTCAAACGGTAAAATTTGACCGTTCCTGGCCATTTGAGACTGTTTTTCACAACGTTTGCCCTGAAAGTGCCAGGTACTGCAGATGACAGAAACACACGGGAAAACTCTGCAAAATGCTTCTTCTAATGTAAAATAGTGTTTCCATGCTGGAAAAAGTCTTATTTTGACGCCAGGAACATATTTTAGACACACCGTTCATTTCATTTCTAACAGTACAGTTTTAGCGCTTCCAGCCCATATGAGAGTGTTTTTCAAAACGTTTGCCCTGAAAGTGCCAGGTACTGCAGATGACAGAAACACACGGGAAAACTCTGCAAAATGCTTCTTCTAATGTAGAATAGTGTTTCCATGCTGGAAAAAGTCTTATTTTGACGCCGGCAGCACATATGATGCAAAGCTGTCATTTCAGCTCAAACGGTAAAATTTGACCGTTCCTGGCCATTTGAGAGTGTTTTTCACAACGTTTGCCCTGAAAGTGCCAGGTACTGCAGATGACAGAAACACACGGGAAAACTCTGCAAAATGCTTCTTCTAATGTAAAATAGTGTTTCCATGCTGGAAAAAGTCTTATTTTGACGCCGGCAGCACATATGATGCAAAGCTGTCATTTCAGCTCAAACGGTAAAATTTGACCGTTCCTGGCCATTTGAGACTGTTTTTCACAACGTTTGCCCTGAAAGTGCCAGGTACTGCAGATGACAGAAACACACGGGAAAACTCTGCAAAATGCTTCTTCTAATGTAAAATAGTGTTTCCATGCTGGAAAAAGTCTTATTTTGACGCCAGGAACATATTTTAGACACACCGTTCATTTCATTTCTAACAGTACAGTTTTAGCGCTTCCAGCCCATATGAGAGTGTTTTTCAAAACGTTTGCCCTGAAAGTGCCAGGTACTGCAGATGACAGAAACACACGGGAAAACTCTGCAAAATGCTTCTTCTAATGTAGAATAGTGTTTCCATGCTGGAAAAAGTCTTATTTTGACGCCGGCAGCACATATGATGCAAAGCTGTCATTTCAGCTCAAACGGTAAAATTTGACCGTTCCTGGCCATTTGAGACTGTTTTTCACAACGTTTGCCCTGAAAGTGCCAGGTACTGCAGATGACAGAAACACACGGGAAAACTCTGCAAAATGCTTCTTCTAATGTAAAATAGTGTTTCCATGCTGGAAAAAGTCTTATTTTGACGCCAGGAACATATTTTAGACACACCGTTCATTTCATTTCTAACTGTACAGTTTTAGCGCTTCCAGCCCATATGAGAGTGTTTTTCACAACGTTTGCCCTGAAAGTGCCAGGTACTGCAGATGACAGAAACACACGGGAAAACTCTGCAAAATGCTTCTTCTAATGTAAAATAGTGTTTCCATGCTGGAAAAAGTCTTATTTTGACGCCAGGAACATATTTTAGACACACCGTTCATTTCAGCTCAAACGGTAAAATTTGACCGTTCCTGGCCATTTGAGAGTGTTTTTCACAACGTTTGCCCTGAAAGTGCCAGGTACTGCAGATGACAGAAACACACGGGAAAACTCTGCAAAATGCTTCTTCTAATGTAAAATAGTGTTTCCATGCTGGAAAAAGTCTTATTTTGACGCCAGGAACATATTTTAGACACACCCCGTTCATTTCATTTTTAACAGTACAGTTTTAGCGCTTCCAGCCCATATGAGAGTGTTTTTCAAAACGTTTGCCCTGAAAGTGCCAGGTACTGCAGATGACAGAAACACACGGGAAAACTCTGCAAAATGCTTCTTCTAATGTAAAATAGTGTTTCCATGCTGGAAAAAGTCTTATTTTGACGCCGGCAGCACATATGATGCAAAGCTGTCATTTCAGCTCAAACGGTAAAATTTGACCGTTCCTGGCCATTTGAGACTGTTTTTCACAACGTTTGCCCTGAAAGTGCCAGGTACTGCAGATGACAGAAACACACGGGAAAACTCTGCAAAATGCTTCTTCTAATGTAAAATAGTGTTTCCATGCTGGAAAAAGTCTTATTTTGACGCCAGGAACATATTTTAGACACACCGTTCATTTCATTTCTAACAGTACAGTTTTAGCGCTTCCAGCCCATATGAGAGTGTTTTTCAAAACGTTTGCCCTGAAAGTGCCAGGTACTGCAGATGACAGAAACACACGGGAAAACTCTGCAAAATGCTTCTTCTAATGTAGAATAGTGTTTCCATGCTGGAAAAAGTCTTATTTTGACGCCGGCAGCACATATGATGCAAAGCTGTCATTTCAGCTCAAACGGTAAAATTTGACCGTTCCTGGCCATTTGAGAGTGTTTTTCACAACGTTTGCCCTGAAAGTGCCAGGTACTGCAGATGACAGAAACACACGGGAAAACTCTGCAAAATGCTTCTTCTAATGTAAAATAGTGTTTCCATGCTGGAAAAAGTCTTATTTTGACGCCAGGAACATATTTTAGACACACCGTTCATTTCATTTCTAACAGTACAGTTTTAGCGCTTCCAGCCCATATGAGAGTGTTTTTCAAAACGTTTGCCCTGAAAGTGCCAGGTACTGCAGATGACAGAAACACACGGGAAAACTCTGCAAAATGCTTCTTCTAATGTAAAATAGTGTTTCCATGCTGGAAAAAGTCTTATTTTGACGCCGGCAGCACATATGATGCAAAGCTGTCATTTCAGCTCAAACGGTAAAATTTGACCGTTCCTGGCCATTTGAGAGTGTTTTTCACAACGTTTGCCCTGAAAGTGCCAGGTACTGCAGATGACAGAAACACACGGGAAAACTCTGCAAAATGCTTCTTCTAATGTAAAATAGTGTTTCCATGCTGGAAAAAGTCTT
>NW_024469758.1:0-10000 GCF_017976425.1 Toxotes jaculatrix
GTGTTTCTTTCATCTGCAGTACCTGGCACTTTCAGGGCAAACGTTGTGAAAAACAGTCTCATATGGCCAGGAACGGTGAAATTTTACCGTTTGAGCTGAAATGACAGCTTTGCATCAAATATGTTGCTGGCGTCAAAATAAGACTTTTTCCAGCATGGAAACACTATTTTACATTAGAAGAAGCATTTGGCAGAGTTTTCAAGTATGTTTCTGTGATTTGTACTGTGTGGCATTTTCAGGGCACACGCTGTGTCCCAGACACACGGAGAATGGCTGGAAACGCTTAAAACGGCAAGTTTCAGTCAGTTAGTGCTGAAATGAACGGTGTGTCTAAAATATGTTGCTGGCGTCAAAATAAGACTGTTTCCAGCATGGAAACACTATTTTACATTAGAAGAAGCATTTTGCAGAGTTTTCCCGTGTGTTTCTTTCATCTGCAGTACCTGGCACTTTCAGGGCAAACGTTGTGAAAAACAGTCTCATATGGCCAGGAACGGTGAAATTTTACCGTTTGAGCTGAAATGACAGCTTTGCATCAAATATGTTGCTGGCGTCAAAATAAGACTTTTTCCAGCATGGAAACACTATTTTACATTAGAAGAAGCATTTGGCAGAGTTTTCAAGTATGTTTCTGTGATTTGCACTGCGTGGCATTTTCAGGGCACACGCTGTGTCCCAGACACACAGAGAATGGCTGGAAACGCTTAAAACGGCAAGTTTCAGTCAGTTAGTGCTGAAATGAACGGTGTGTCTAAAATATGTTGCTGGCGTCAAAATAAGACTTTTTCCAGCATGGAAACACTATTTTACATTAGAAGAAGCATTTTGCAGAGTTTTCCCGTGTGTTTCTTTCATCTGCAGTACCTGGCACTTTCAGGGCAAACGTTGTGAAAAACAGTCTCATATGGCCAGGAACGGTGAAATTTTACCGTTTGAGCTGAAATGACAGCTTTGCATCAAATATGTTGCTGGCGTCAAAATAAGACTTTTTCCAGCATGGAAACACTATTTTACATTAGAAGAAGCATTTTGCTGAGTTTTCCCGTGTGTTTCTGTGATTTGTACTGTGTGGCATTTTCAGGGCACACGCTGTGTCCCAGACACACGGAGAATGGCTGGAAACGCTTAAAACGGCAAGTTTCAGTCAGTTAGTGCTGAAATGAACGGTGTGTCTAAAATATGTTGCTGGCGTCAAAATAAGACTGTTTCCAGCATGGAAACACTATTTTACATTAGAAGAAGCATTTTGCAGAGTTTTCCCGTGTGTTTCTTTCATCTGCAGTACCTGGCACTTTCAGGGCAAACGTTGTGAAAAACAGTCTCATATGGCCAGGAACGGTGAAATTTTACCGTTTGAGCTGAAATGACAGCTTTGCATCAAATATGTTGCTGGCGTCAAAATAAGACTTTTTCCAGCATGGAAACACTATTTTACATTAGAAGAAGCATGGCAGAGTTTTCCCGTGTGTTTCTTTCATCTGCAGTACCTGGCACTTTCAGGGCAAACGTTGTGAAAAACACTCTCATATGGCCAGGAACGGTGAAATTTTACCGTTTGAGCTGAAATGACAGCTTTGCATCAAATATGTTGCTGGCGTCAAAATAAGACTTTTTCCAGCATGGAAACACTATTTTACATTAGAAGAAGCATTTGGCAGAGTTTTCAAGTATGTTTCTGTGATTTGTACTGTGTGGCATTTTCAGGGCACACGCTGTGTCCCAGACACACGGAGAATGGCTGGAAACGCTTAAAACGGCAAGTTTCAGTCAGTTAGTGCTGAAATGAACGGTGTGTCTAAAATATGTTGCTGGCGTCAAAATAAGACTGTTTCCAGCATGGAAACACTATTTTACATTAGAAGAAGCATTTTGCAGAGTTTTCCCGTGTGTTTCTTTCATCTGCAGTACCTGGCACTTTCAGGGCAAACGTTGTGAAAAACAGTCTCATATGGCCAGGAACGGTGAAATTTTACCGTTTGAGCTGAAATGACAGCTTTGCATCAAATATGTTGCTGGCGTCAAAATAAGACTTTTTCCAGCATGGAAACACTATTTTACATTAGAAGAAGCATTTTGCAGAGTTTTCAAGTATGTTTCTGTGATTTGCACTGCGTGGCATTTTCAGGGCACACGCTGTGTCCCAGACACACGGAGAATGGCTGGAAACGCTTAAAACGGCAAGTTTCAGTCAGTTAGTGCTGAAATGAACGGTGTGTCTAAAATATGTTGCTGGCGTCAAAATAAGACTGTTTCCAGCATGGAAACACTATTTTACATTAGAAGAAGCATTTTGCAGAGTTTTCCCGTGTGTTTCTTTCATCTGCAGTACCTGGCACTTTCAGGGCAAACGTTGTGAAAAACAGTCTCATATGGCCAGGAACGGTGAAATTTTACCGTTTGAGCTGAAATGACAGCTTTTCATCAAATATGTTGCTGGCGTCAAAATAAGACTTTTTCCAGCATGGAAACACTATTTTACATTAGAAGAAGCATTTGGCAGAGTTTTCAAGTATGTTTCTGTGATTTGCACTGCGTGGCATTTTCAGGGCACACGCTGTGTCCCAGACACACAGAGAATGGCTGGAAACGCTTAAAACGGTAAGTTTCAGTCAGTTAGTGCTGAAATGAACGGTGTGTCTAAAATATGTTGCTGGCGTCAAAATAAGACTTTTTCCAGCATGGAAACACTATTTTACATTAGGAGTTAGGTAAGAAGCCTGCTCTCCTAAAAGGAGATCAGGAGGTGCACTGGCCATCCCCGAGGCGACACTGCCACCCTGGAGCGTCCCTTTAAAAAAATTAGCCTAGTCGCAGCTTATCTTAGCTTGCTTTTGTTGCTTAATTTCGTGCAGTCAGCTTTATTTCAAAAAATTAGCCATATTTAGCTTTACTTAGTTTAGTTTTTCTTGTAGACTTCTTGCCTTTAGCTTCTCTTAGCTTCTTGTTTTCATTTGGCTTCTGTTGCCTTTCTTTCATTTGGTTTCTGTTGCCTTTCTTCTATCTTTGTTTTTCTTCTTTTGGCTTAAGTGCATGGCTTCACTTGCCCTTTATTTCTTGGCTTTCTTCTTGCTTAATTTAGCTTAATTTAAGGTGCTCCCGGGGTTACGTTTCGGCTTATTTTAGCCTTCTTCAGACCTCAGCACCTTATGCCTCCAATTATGTTTCTGTTTGCCAATTCTTTGCTGTCCTGCTTTTATACCCTTTTGCTCCTCCCTTCTATTTCTTGTTTTCAAATTGTAGGTAAATTTCCTTTCTTATTTTTATTTTAGTTTAACCAATTGTAACCCTCCCTTATGCTTTTCCCTTAAAGAAACCCTTCCTTCATTTACGTCCACCTAATTTGGGATTATGTTTTTCCTTTTACAGGGTATTATTTGACTTTATTTCTTTGTCTTTCTTTGTGTTTATATTTCTTTGGCTTATTTCCATACATTTAACATATCCCAAGGTAGGTTCACGGTTAGGGTTAGGGTTAAGAGGATGAAAACCACCTATCGTCCCCCCAGACGATAACTTCAAAGGTGCATATCTCGGGAACGGAAGGTCGTAGAGACATGAAACCACCTTGTACCCCCCTATTTTCGGGTACGGGCTTTCCATTGGTACCACCCTCGAGCCTGTACAACGTTCGAGTCCGGAGATATGGCCGAAATAAAGTTTGTTTTTCCTGTATCTCCGGACAGGAAGGTCGTAGAGAGTCGTGGGTGGTACCGTTGGATGCAGAATGGTCGAATTATATTAGACGAACGTGGTTTCCAAGTGTCTAGGATGTACGGTTCGGGAGTTATTCAAGAAAAACGCTCGTCCAATCAGATCGCAGCATGCGAACCTGAGTGGAAAAATGACTAAGTGTCACAGCCGAAAAACTTCCTCCAGAAAGTAGTTAGGAGCACGTTTCAGACCATTTGGAGTCGATTGGTAGTGATTTTGCGAGATGTTTTTTCAAAATCATATATGGAGATCTACATGCAATAAGTAGCCATCAACATGAAAATGACTAATGACATAATAATGGAATCTTTAGTTGTGTTTCAGTGTTAGGGTTAGGGTTAGGGTTAGGGTTAGTGTTAGTGTTAGGGTTAGTGTTAGTGTTAGTGTTAGGGTTAGGGTTAAGGGGATGAGGGTTAGGGTTAGGGTTAGGGTTAGGGTTAGGGGGTTAGGGTTAGGGGGTTAGGGTTAGGGTTAGGGTTAGGGGGTTAGGGTTAGGGTTAGGTTAAGGGGATGAAAACCACCTATCGTCGCCCCCGACGATAACTTCAAAGGTGCATATCTCGGGAACGGAAGGTCGTAGAGACATGAAACCACCTTGTACCCCCCTATTTCCGGGTACGGGCTTTCCATTGGTACCACCGTCGAGCCTGTACAACGTTCGAGTCCGGAGATATGGCCGAAATAAAGTTTTTTTTTCCTGTATCTCCGGACAGGAAGGTCGTAGAGAGTCGTGGGTGGTACCGTTGGATGCAGAATGGTCGAATTATATTAGACGAACGTGGTTTCCAAGTGTCTAGGATGTACGGTTCGGGAGTTATTCAAGAAAAACGCTCGTCCAATCAGATCGCAGCATGCGAACCTGAGTGGAAAAATGACTAAGTGTCACAGCCGAAAAACTTCCTCCAGAAAGTAGTTAGGAGCACGTTTCAGACCATTTGGAGTCGATTGGTAGTGATTTTGCGAGATGTTTTTTCAAAATCATATATGGAGATCTACATGCAATAAGTAGCCATCAACATGAAAATGAGGGTTAGGGTTAGGGTTAGGTTAAGGGGATGAAAACCACCTAGGGTTAGGGTTAGGGTTAGGGTTAGGGTTAGGGGTTAGGGGTTAGGGTTAGGGTTAGGGTTAGGGTTAGGGTTAAGGGGATGAAAACCACCTATCGTCGCCCCCGACGATAACTTCAAAGGTGCATATCTCGGGAACGGAAGGTCGTAGAGACATGAAACCACCTTGTACCCCCCTATTTTCGGGTACGGGCTTTCCATTGGTACCACCCTCGAGCCTGTACAACGTTCGAGTCCGGAGATATGGGCGAAATAAAGTTTGTTTTTCCTGTATCTCCGGACAGGAAGGTCGTAGAGAGTCGTGGGTGGTACCGTTGGATGCAGAATGGTCGAATTATATTAGACGAACGTGGTTTCCAAGTGTCTAGGATGTACGGTTCGGGAGTTATTCAAGAAAAACGCTCGTCCAATCAGATCGCAGCATGCGAACCTGAGTGGAAAAATGACTAAGTGTCACAGCCGAAAAACTTCCTCCAGAAAGTAGTTAGGAGCACGTTTCAGACCATTTGGAGTCGATTGGTAGTGATTTTGCGAGATGTTTTTTCAAAATCATATATGGAGATCTACATGCAATAAGTAGCCATCAACATGAAAATGAGGGTTAGGGTTAGGGTTAGGTGTGGGGATCTCTCTTTCTTTAGGGTTAGGATTATTAATTAGGGTTGGGGCTAAAATAAATAATTAAAGTGGTTAAGGTTAGGATTATGAATTAGGATTTGGACTAAAATAAATAATTAATAGGTTAAGGTTAGGGTTAGAGGGTTAGAGGGTTAGAGGGTTAGAGGGTTAGGGTTAGGGTTAGGGTTAAGGGGATGAAAACCACCTATCGTCGCCCCCGACGATAACTTCAAAGGTGCATATCTCGGGAACGGAAGGTCGTAGAGACATGAAACCACCTTGTACCCCCCTATTTTCGGGTACGGGCTTTCCATTGGTACCACCCTCGAGCCTGTACAACGTTCGAGTCCGGAGATATGGGCGAAATAAAGTTTGTTTTTCCTGTATCTCCGGACAGGAAGGTCGTAGAGAGTCGTGGGTGGTACCGTTGGATGCAGAATGGTCGAATTATATTAGACGAACGTGGTTTCCAAGTGTCTAGGATGTACGGTTCGGGAGTTATTCAAGAAAAACGCTCGTCCAATCAGATCGCAGCATGCGAACCTGAGTGGAAAAATGACTAAGTGTCACAGCCGAAAAACTTCCTCCAGAAAGTAGTTAGGAGCACGTTTCAGACCATTTGGAGTCGATTGGTAGTGATTTTGCGAGATGTTTTTTCAAAATCATATATGGAGATCTACATGCAATAAGTAGCCATCAACATGAAAATGACTAATGACATAATAATGGAATCTTTAGTTGTGTTTCAGGGTTAGGGTTAGGGTTAGGGTTAGGGTTAAGGGGATGAAAGGGTTAGGGTTAGGGTTAGGGTTAGGGTTAGGGTTAAGGGGATGAAAACCAGGGTTAGGGTTAGGGTTAGGGTTAGGGTTAGGGGTTAGGGTTAGGGTTAGGTGTGGGGACCTGAGTCCTTCCCTTCTTTTTTGAAGGGAAGGTGGGTGCACGGTCCTTCCACCCACGGACCTCTCCGTACCACCAATCCTCTGGGGGTTGGAGCTGGCGCGTACGCTGGGCTCTCCGGCCATAGCGTACCACCCTCCACCCGTCATTAAACATGTTGTATATATTTATTTTTTATTATTTTTGTTTATTTTTTTATTTTTTTTGTTGTTTTTTGTTTTTTAGAAAAAAATGAACTAAAAGTGTCTTCCCAAAAGGGGAAGAAATTGGTTTTAAATCAAAATCAAAAGAAAAAATGAATTAAAACAAAAAGAGTTTCCTAAAAATAGGAAAAAACTGTTTTTAAATTAACCGATCAATAAATCAATAAATCAATAAATCAATAAATCAATTAGTGTGCCAACGACGTTTCGACCCTGATGGGTCTTCTTCAGGTAGGCACACTTTAAAATGAAAAAGTCTTGCTGCAGCCTGGAGAGATGTGTGCTCTTCGCTGGTCAGAGCAAGAATGAATGAGCTCTCCTATGCGCTCCTATTTATACTGGTGATCGGTTTTTTTTAAAAATTCGTCTTTTTCAAATGAACTTAGGTTTTAAAGAGTTTTAACTTAAAATAAAAGGTTTTAAAGGTGCCTTTCACCTATTAATGTATATTTTAACCTAAAATGAGCATTTTAAAGGTGCATTTCACCTATTAATGTATTTTTTAACTTAAAAACACCTTTTTTTTAACATAAAATCATAATATTTATAATAATTAAATAAAAAATAATGTTTTTAAACTAAAATCAATTGCTTTTTAATTGTTTTCATTATTCTTTTTTGTTTTTTATTATTATATTTTTTTTGTTTTTTCTAATTTTTGAGTTTTTATATGATTTTTCTGTTTTTTATCTTTTAAAACAATGAACATAGAATTGAACTTAGATAAAATTAACATAAATAATTGGTTAGGGTTAGGATTACTAATAGGGGTTTGGGCTAAAATAAATAATTAAAGTGGTTAGGGTTAGGATTATTAATTAGGGTTGGGGCTAAAATAAATAATTAAAGTGGTTAAGGTTAGGATTATGAATTAGGGTTTGGACTAAATTAAATAATTAATAGGTTAAGGTTAGGGTTAGAAGAATACAATGTGGTTAGGGTTAGGGCTAAAATAAGGATCTGGTTAGGGTTAGGGCTAAAATAAATAATTAATAGGTTAAGGTTAGGGTTAGAAAAATAGCATGTGGTTAGGGTTAGGGCTACAATAAGGATCTGGTTAGGGTTAGGGCTAAAATAAGAATCTGGTTAAGGTTAGGGCCAGGGTTAGGGCCAGGGTTAGGGTTAGGGTTAGGGTTAGGGTTAGGGTTAGGGGTTAGGGTTAGGGTTAGGGTTAGGGTTAGGGGATGAAAACCACCTATCGTCGCCCCCGACGATAACTTCAAAGGTGCATATCTCGGGAACGGAAGGTCGTAGAGACATGAAACCACCTTGTACCCCCCTATTTCCGGGTACGGGCTTTCCATTGGTACCACCGTCGAGCCTGTACAACGTTCGAGTCCGGAGATATGGCCGAAATAAAGTTTTTTTTTCCTGTATCTCCGGACAGGAAGGTCGTAGAGAGTCGTGGGTGGTACCGTTGGATGCAGAATGGTCGAATTATATTAGACGAACGTGGTTTCCAAGTGTCTAGGATGTACGGTTCGGGAGTTATTCAAGAAAAACGCTCGTCCAATCAGATCGCAGCATGCGAACCTGAGTGGAAAAATGACTAAGTGTCACAGCCGAAAAACTTCCTCCAGAAAGTAGTTAGGAGCACGTTTCAGACCATTTGGAGTCGATTGGTAGTGATTTTGCGAGATGTTTTTTCAAAATCATATATGGAGATCTACATGCAATAAGTAGCCATCAACATGAAAATGAGGGTTAGGGTTAGGGTTAGGTTAAGGGGATGAAAACCACCTAGGGTTAGGGTTAGGGTTAGGGTTAGGGTTAGGGGTTAGGGGTTAGGGTTAGGGTTAGGGTTAGGGTTAGGGTTAGGGTTAAGGGGATGAAAACCACCTATCGTCGCCCCCGACGATAACTTCAAAGGTGCATATCTCGGGAACGGAAGGTCGTAGAGACATGAAACCACCTTGTACCCCCCTATTTTCGGGTACGGGCTTTCCATTGGTACCACCCTCGAGCCTGTACAACGTTCGAGTCCGGAGATATGGGCGAAATAAAGTTTGTTTTTCCTGTATCTCCGGACAGGAAGGTCGTAGAGAGTCGTGGGTGGTACCGTTGGATGCAGAATGGTCGAATTATATTAGACGAACGTGGTTTCCAAGTGTCTAGGATGTACGGTTCGGGAGTTATTCAAGAAAAACGCTCGTCCAATCAGATCGCAGCATGCGAACCTGAGTGGAAAAATGACTAAGTGTCACAGCCGAAAAACTTCCTCCAGAAAGTAGTTAGGAGCACGTTTCAGACCATTTGGAGTCGATTGGTAGTGATTTTGCGAGATGTTTTTTCAAAATCATATATGGAGATCTACATGCAATAAGTAGCCATCAACATGAAAATGAGGGTTAGGGTTAGGGTTAGGTGTGGGGATCTCTCTTTCTTTAGGGTTAGGATTATTAATTAGGGTTGGGGCTAAAATAAATAATTAAAGTGGTTAAGGTTAGGATTATGAATTAGGATTTGGACTAAAATAAATAATTAATAGGTTAAGGTTAGGGTTAGAGGGTTAGAGGGTTAGAGGGTTAGAGGGTTAGGGTTAGGGTTAGGGTTAAGGGGATGAAAACCACCTATCGTCGCCCCCGACGATAACTTCAAAGGTGCATATCTCGGGAACGGAAGGTCGTAGAGACATGAAACCACCTTGTACCCCCCTATTTTCGGGTACGGGCTTTCCATTGGTACCACCCTCGAGCCTGTACAACGTTCGAGTCCGGAGATATGGGCGAAATAAAGTTTGTTTTTCCTGTATCTCCGGACAGGAAGGTCGTAGAGAGTCGTGGGTGGTACCGTTGGATGCAGAATGGTCGAATTATATTAGACGAACGTGGTTTCCAAGTGTCTAGGATGTACGGTTCGGGAGTTATTCAAGAAAAACGCTCGTCCAATCAGATCGCAGCATGCGAACCTGAGTGGAAAAATGACTAAGTGTCACAGCCGAAAAACTTCCTCCAGAAAGTAGTTAGGAGCACGTTTCAGACCATTTGGAGTCGATTGGTAGTGATTTTGCGAGATGTTTTTTCAAAATCATATATGGAGATCTACATGCAATAAGTAGCCATCAACATGAAAATGACTAATGACATAATAATGGAATCTTTAGTTGTGTTTCAGGGTTAGGGTTAGGGTTAGGGTTAGGGTTAAGGGGATGAAAGGGTTAGGGTTAGGGTTAGGGTTAGGGTTAAGGGGATGAAAACCAGGGTTAGGGTTAGGGTTAGGGTTAGGGTTAGGGGTTAGGGTTAGGGTTAGGTGTGGGGACCTGAGTCCTTCCCTTCTTTTTTGAAGGGAAGGTGGGTGCACGGTCCTTCCACCCACGGACCTCTCCGTACCACCAATCCTCTGGGGGTTGGAGCTGGCGCGTACGCTGGGCTCTCCGGCCATAGCGTACCACCCTCCACCCGTCATTAAACATGTTGTATATATTTATTTTTTATTATTTTTGTTTATTTTTTTATTTTTTTTGTTGTTTTTTGTTTTTTAGAAAAAAATGAACTAAAAGTGTCT
>NW_024469758.1:17500-22500 GCF_017976425.1 Toxotes jaculatrix
AAATGACTAAGTGTCACAGCCGAAAAACTTCCTCCAGAAAGTAGTTAGGAGCACGTTTCAGACCATTTGGAGTCGATTGGTAGTGATTTTGCGAGATGTTTTTTCAAAATCATATATGGAGATCTACATGCAATAAGTAGCCATCAACATGAAAATGACTAATGACATAATAATGGAATCTTTAGTTGTGTTTCAGGGTTAGGGTTAGGGTTAGGGTTAGGGTTAAGGGGATGAAAGGGTTAGGGTTAGGGTTAGGGTTAGGGTTAGGGTTAAGGGGATGAAAACCAGGGTTAGGGTTAGGGTTAGGGTTAGGGTTAGGGGTTAGGGTTAGGGTTAGGTGTGGGGACCTGAGTCCTTCCCTTCTTTTTTGAAGGGAAGGTGGGTGCACGGTCCTTCCACCCACGGACCTCTCCGTACCACCAATCCTCTGGGGGTTGGAGCTGGCGCGTACGCTGGGCTCTCCGGCCATAGCGTACCACCCTCCACCCGTCATTAAACATGTTGTATATATTTATTTTTTATTATTTTTGTTTATTTTTTTATTTTTTTTGTTGTTTTTTGTTTTTTAGAAAAAAATGAACTAAAAGTGTCTTCCCAAAAGGGGAAGAAATTGGTTTTAAATCAAAATCAAAAGAAAAAATGAATTAAAACAAAAAGAGTTTCCTAAAAATAGGAAAAAACTGTTTTTAAATTAACCGATCAATAAATCAATAAATCAATAAATCAATAAATCAATTAGTGTGCCAACGACGTTTCGACCCTGATGGGTCTTCTTCAGGTAGGCACACTTTAAAATGAAAAAGTCTTGCTGCAGCCTGGAGAGATGTGTGCTCTTCGCTGGTCAGAGCAAGAATGAATGAGCTCTCCTATGCGCTCCTATTTATACTGGTGATCGGTTTTTTTTAAAAATTCGTCTTTTTCAAATGAACTTAGGTTTTAAAGAGTTTTAACTTAAAATAAAAGGTTTTAAAGGTGCCTTTCACCTATTAATGTATATTTTAACCTAAAATGAGCATTTTAAAGGTGCATTTCACCTATTAATGTATTTTTTAACTTAAAAACACCTTTTTTTTAACATAAAATCATAATATTTATAATAATTAAATAAAAAATAATGTTTTTAAACTAAAATCAATTGCTTTTTAATTGTTTTCATTATTCTTTTTTGTTTTTTATTATTATATTTTTTTTGTTTTTTCTAATTTTTGAGTTTTTATATGATTTTTCTGTTTTTTATCTTTTAAAACAATGAACATAGAATTGAACTTAGATAAAATTAACATAAATAATTGGTTAGGGTTAGGATTACTAATAGGGGTTTGGGCTAAAATAAATAATTAAAGTGGTTAGGGTTAGGATTATTAATTAGGGTTGGGGCTAAAATAAATAATTAAAGTGGTTAAGGTTAGGATTATGAATTAGGGTTTGGACTAAATTAAATAATTAATAGGTTAAGGTTAGGGTTAGAAGAATACAATGTGGTTAGGGTTAGGGCTAAAATAAGGATCTGGTTAGGGTTAGGGCTAAAATAAATAATTAATAGGTTAAGGTTAGGGTTAGAAAAATAGCATGTGGTTAGGGTTAGGGCTACAATAAGGATCTGGTTAGGGTTAGGGCTAAAATAAGAATCTGGTTAAGGTTAGGGCCAGGGTTAGGGCCAGGGTTAGGGTTAGGGTTAGGGTTAGGGTTAGGGTTAGGGGTTAGGGTTAGGGTTAGGGTTAGGGTTAGGGGATGAAAACCACCTATCGTCGCCCCCGACGATAACTTCAAAGGTGCATATCTCGGGAACGGAAGGTCGTAGAGACATGAAACCACCTTGTACCCCCCTATTTCCGGGTACGGGCTTTCCATTGGTACCACCGTCGAGCCTGTACAACGTTCGAGTCCGGAGATATGGCCGAAATAAAGTTTTTTTTTCCTGTATCTCCGGACAGGAAGGTCGTAGAGAGTCGTGGGTGGTACCGTTGGATGCAGAATGGTCGAATTATATTAGACGAACGTGGTTTCCAAGTGTCTAGGATGTACGGTTCGGGAGTTATTCAAGAAAAACGCTCGTCCAATCAGATCGCAGCATGCGAACCTGAGTGGAAAAATGACTAAGTGTCACAGCCGAAAAACTTCCTCCAGAAAGTAGTTAGGAGCACGTTTCAGACCATTTGGAGTCGATTGGTAGTGATTTTGCGAGATGTTTTTTCAAAATCATATATGGAGATCTACATGCAATAAGTAGCCATCAACATGAAAATGAGGGTTAGGGTTAGGGTTAGGTTAAGGGGATGAAAACCACCTAGGGTTAGGGTTAGGGTTAGGGTTAGGGTTAGGGGTTAGGGGTTAGGGTTAGGGTTAGGGTTAGGGTTAGGGTTAGGGTTAAGGGGATGAAAACCACCTATCGTCGCCCCCGACGATAACTTCAAAGGTGCATATCTCGGGAACGGAAGGTCGTAGAGACATGAAACCACCTTGTACCCCCCTATTTTCGGGTACGGGCTTTCCATTGGTACCACCCTCGAGCCTGTACAACGTTCGAGTCCGGAGATATGGGCGAAATAAAGTTTGTTTTTCCTGTATCTCCGGACAGGAAGGTCGTAGAGAGTCGTGGGTGGTACCGTTGGATGCAGAATGGTCGAATTATATTAGACGAACGTGGTTTCCAAGTGTCTAGGATGTACGGTTCGGGAGTTATTCAAGAAAAACGCTCGTCCAATCAGATCGCAGCATGCGAACCTGAGTGGAAAAATGACTAAGTGTCACAGCCGAAAAACTTCCTCCAGAAAGTAGTTAGGAGCACGTTTCAGACCATTTGGAGTCGATTGGTAGTGATTTTGCGAGATGTTTTTTCAAAATCATATATGGAGATCTACATGCAATAAGTAGCCATCAACATGAAAATGAGGGTTAGGGTTAGGGTTAGGTGTGGGGATCTCTCTTTCTTTAGGGTTAGGATTATTAATTAGGGTTGGGGCTAAAATAAATAATTAAAGTGGTTAAGGTTAGGATTATGAATTAGGATTTGGACTAAAATAAATAATTAATAGGTTAAGGTTAGGGTTAGAGGGTTAGAGGGTTAGAGGGTTAGAGGGTTAGGGTTAGGGTTAGGGTTAAGGGGATGAAAACCACCTATCGTCGCCCCCGACGATAACTTCAAAGGTGCATATCTCGGGAACGGAAGGTCGTAGAGACATGAAACCACCTTGTACCCCCCTATTTTCGGGTACGGGCTTTCCATTGGTACCACCCTCGAGCCTGTACAACGTTCGAGTCCGGAGATATGGGCGAAATAAAGTTTGTTTTTCCTGTATCTCCGGACAGGAAGGTCGTAGAGAGTCGTGGGTGGTACCGTTGGATGCAGAATGGTCGAATTATATTAGACGAACGTGGTTTCCAAGTGTCTAGGATGTACGGTTCGGGAGTTATTCAAGAAAAACGCTCGTCCAATCAGATCGCAGCATGCGAACCTGAGTGGAAAAATGACTAAGTGTCACAGCCGAAAAACTTCCTCCAGAAAGTAGTTAGGAGCACGTTTCAGACCATTTGGAGTCGATTGGTAGTGATTTTGCGAGATGTTTTTTCAAAATCATATATGGAGATCTACATGCAATAAGTAGCCATCAACATGAAAATGACTAATGACATAATAATGGAATCTTTAGTTGTGTTTCAGGGTTAGGGTTAGGGTTAGGGTTAGGGTTAAGGGGATGAAAGGGTTAGGGTTAGGGTTAGGGTTAGGGTTAAGGGGATGAAAACCAGGGTTAGGGTTAGGGTTAGGGTTAGGGTTAGGGGTTAGGGTTAGGGTTAGGTGTGGGGACCTGAGTCCTTCCCTTCTTTTTTGAAGGGAAGGTGGGTGCACGGTCCTTCCACCCACGGACCTCTCCGTACCACCAATCCTCTGGGGGTTGGAGCTGGCGCGTACGCTGGGCTCTCCGGCCATAGCGTACCACCCTCCACCCGTCATTAAACATGTTGTATATATTTATTTTTTATTATTTTTGTTTATTTTTTTATTTTTTTTGTTGTTTTTTGTTTTTTAGAAAAAAATGAACTAAAAGTGTCTTCCCAAAAGGGGAAGAAATTGGTTTTAAATCAAAATCAAAAGAAAAAATGAATTAAAACAAAAAGAGTTTCCTAAAAATAGGAAAAAACTGTTTTTAAATTAACCGATCAATAAATCAATAAATCAATAAATCAATAAATCAATTAGTGTGCCAACGACGTTTCGACCCTGATGGGTCTTCTTCAGGTAGGCACACTTTAAAATGAAAAAGTCTTGCTGCAGCCTGGAGAGATGTGTGCTCTTCGCTGGTCAGAGCAAGAATGAATGAGCTCTCCTATGCGCTCCTATTTATACTGGTGATCGGTTTTTTTTAAAAATTCGTCTTTTTCAAATGAACTTAGGTTTTAAAGAGTTTTAACTTAAAATAAAAGGTTTTAAAGGTGCCTTTCACCTATTAATGTATATTTTAACCTAAAATGAGCATTTTAAAGGTGCATTTCACCTATTAATGTATTTTTTAACTTAAAAACACCTTTTTTTTAACATAAAATCATAATATTTATAATAATTAAATAAAAAATAATGTTTTTAAACTAAAATCAATTGCTTTTTAATTGTTTTCATTATTCTTTTTTGTTTTTTATTATTATATTTTTTTTGTTTTTTCTAATTTTTGAGTTTTTATATGATTTTTCTGTTTTTTATCTTTTAAAACAATGAACATAGAATTGAACTTAGATAAAATTAACATAAATAATTGGTTAGGGTTAGGATTACTAATAGGGGTTTGGGCTAAAATAAATAATTAAAGTGGTTAGGGTTAGGATTATTAATTAGGGTTGGGGCTAAAATAAATAATTAAAGTGGTTAAGGTTAGGATTATGAATTAGGGTTTGGACTAAATTAAATAATTAATAGGTTAAGGTTAGGGTTAGAAGAATACAATGTGGTTAGGGTTAGGGCTAAAATAAGGATCTGGTTAGGGTTAGGGCTAAAATAAATAATTAAT
>NW_024469758.1:30000-35000 GCF_017976425.1 Toxotes jaculatrix
TAGAGGGTTAGAGGGTTAGAGGGTTAGGGTTAGGGTTAGGGTTAAGGGGATGAAAACCACCTATCGTCGCCCCCGACGATAACTTCAAAGGTGCATATCTCGGGAACGGAAGGTCGTAGAGACATGAAACCACCTTGTACCCCCCTATTTTCGGGTACGGGCTTTCCATTGGTACCACCCTCGAGCCTGTACAACGTTCGAGTCCGGAGATATGGGCGAAATAAAGTTTGTTTTTCCTGTATCTCCGGACAGGAAGGTCGTAGAGAGTCGTGGGTGGTACCGTTGGATGCAGAATGGTCGAATTATATTAGACGAACGTGGTTTCCAAGTGTCTAGGATGTACGGTTCGGGAGTTATTCAAGAAAAACGCTCGTCCAATCAGATCGCAGCATGCGAACCTGAGTGGAAAAATGACTAAGTGTCACAGCCGAAAAACTTCCTCCAGAAAGTAGTTAGGAGCACGTTTCAGACCATTTGGAGTCGATTGGTAGTGATTTTGCGAGATGTTTTTTCAAAATCATATATGGAGATCTACATGCAATAAGTAGCCATCAACATGAAAATGACTAATGACATAATAATGGAATCTTTAGTTGTGTTTCAGGGTTAGGGTTAGGGTTAGGGTTAGGGTTAAGGGGATGAAAGGGTTAGGGTTAGGGTTAGGGTTAGGGTTAGGGTTAAGGGGATGAAAACCAGGGTTAGGGTTAGGGTTAGGGTTAGGGTTAGGGGTTAGGGTTAGGGTTAGGTGTGGGGACCTGAGTCCTTCCCTTCTTTTTTGAAGGGAAGGTGGGTGCACGGTCCTTCCACCCACGGACCTCTCCGTACCACCAATCCTCTGGGGGTTGGAGCTGGCGCGTACGCTGGGCTCTCCGGCCATAGCGTACCACCCTCCACCCGTCATTAAACATGTTGTATATATTTATTTTTTATTATTTTTGTTTATTTTTTTATTTTTTTTGTTGTTTTTTGTTTTTTAGAAAAAAATGAACTAAAAGTGTCTTCCCAAAAGGGGAAGAAATTGGTTTTAAATCAAAATCAAAAGAAAAAATGAATTAAAACAAAAAGAGTTTCCTAAAAATAGGAAAAAACTGTTTTTAAATTAACCGATCAATAAATCAATAAATCAATAAATCAATAAATCAATTAGTGTGCCAACGACGTTTCGACCCTGATGGGTCTTCTTCAGGTAGGCACACTTTAAAATGAAAAAGTCTTGCTGCAGCCTGGAGAGATGTGTGCTCTTCGCTGGTCAGAGCAAGAATGAATGAGCTCTCCTATGCGCTCCTATTTATACTGGTGATCGGTTTTTTTTAAAAATTCGTCTTTTTCAAATGAACTTAGGTTTTAAAGAGTTTTAACTTAAAATAAAAGGTTTTAAAGGTGCCTTTCACCTATTAATGTATATTTTAACCTAAAATGAGCATTTTAAAGGTGCATTTCACCTATTAATGTATTTTTTAACTTAAAAACACCTTTTTTTTAACATAAAATCATAATATTTATAATAATTAAATAAAAAATAATGTTTTTAAACTAAAATCAATTGCTTTTTAATTGTTTTCATTATTCTTTTTTGTTTTTTATTATTATATTTTTTTTGTTTTTTCTAATTTTTGAGTTTTTATATGATTTTTCTGTTTTTTATCTTTTAAAACAATGAACATAGAATTGAACTTAGATAAAATTAACATAAATAATTGGTTAGGGTTAGGATTACTAATAGGGGTTTGGGCTAAAATAAATAATTAAAGTGGTTAGGGTTAGGATTATTAATTAGGGTTGGGGCTAAAATAAATAATTAAAGTGGTTAAGGTTAGGATTATGAATTAGGGTTTGGACTAAATTAAATAATTAATAGGTTAAGGTTAGGGTTAGAAGAATACAATGTGGTTAGGGTTAGGGCTAAAATAAGGATCTGGTTAGGGTTAGGGCTAAAATAAATAATTAATAGGTTAAGGTTAGGGTTAGAAAAATAGCATGTGGTTAGGGTTAGGGCTACAATAAGGATCTGGTTAGGGTTAGGGCTAAAATAAGAATCTGGTTAAGGTTAGGGCCAGGGTTAGGGCCAGGGTTAGGGTTAGGGTTAGGGTTAGGGTTAGGGGTTAGGGTTAGGGTTAGGGTTAGGGTTAGGGGATGAAAACCACCTATCGTCGCCCCCGACGATAACTTCAAAGGTGCATATCTCGGGAACGGAAGGTCGTAGAGACATGAAACCACCTTGTACCCCCCTATTTCCGGGTACGGGCTTTCCATTGGTACCACCGTCGAGCCTGTACAACGTTCGAGTCCGGAGATATGGCCGAAATAAAGTTTTTTTTTCCTGTATCTCCGGACAGGAAGGTCGTAGAGAGTCGTGGGTGGTACCGTTGGATGCAGAATGGTCGAATTATATTAGACGAACGTGGTTTCCAAGTGTCTAGGATGTACGGTTCGGGAGTTATTCAAGAAAAACGCTCGTCCAATCAGATCGCAGCATGCGAACCTGAGTGGAAAAATGACTAAGTGTCACAGCCGAAAAACTTCCTCCAGAAAGTAGTTAGGAGCACGTTTCAGACCATTTGGAGTCGATTGGTAGTGATTTTGCGAGATGTTTTTTCAAAATCATATATGGAGATCTACATGCAATAAGTAGCCATCAACATGAAAATGAGGGTTAGGGTTAGGGTTAGGTTAAGGGGATGAAAACCACCTAGGGTTAGGGTTAGGGTTAGGGTTAGGGTTAGGGGTTAGGGGTTAGGGTTAGGGTTAGGGTTAGGGTTAGGGTTAGGGTTAAGGGGATGAAAACCACCTATCGTCGCCCCCGACGATAACTTCAAAGGTGCATATCTCGGGAACGGAAGGTCGTAGAGACATGAAACCACCTTGTACCCCCCTATTTTCGGGTACGGGCTTTCCATTGGTACCACCCTCGAGCCTGTACAACGTTCGAGTCCGGAGATATGGGCGAAATAAAGTTTGTTTTTCCTGTATCTCCGGACAGGAAGGTCGTAGAGAGTCGTGGGTGGTACCGTTGGATGCAGAATGGTCGAATTATATTAGACGAACGTGGTTTCCAAGTGTCTAGGATGTACGGTTCGGGAGTTATTCAAGAAAAACGCTCGTCCAATCAGATCGCAGCATGCGAACCTGAGTGGAAAAATGACTAAGTGTCACAGCCGAAAAACTTCCTCCAGAAAGTAGTTAGGAGCACGTTTCAGACCATTTGGAGTCGATTGGTAGTGATTTTGCGAGATGTTTTTTCAAAATCATATATGGAGATCTACATGCAATAAGTAGCCATCAACATGAAAATGAGGGTTAGGGTTAGGGTTAGGTGTGGGGATCTCTCTTTCTTTAGGGTTAGGATTATTAATTAGGGTTGGGGCTAAAATAAATAATTAAAGTGGTTAAGGTTAGGATTATGAATTAGGATTTGGACTAAAATAAATAATTAATAGGTTAAGGTTAGGGTTAGAGGGTTAGAGGGTTAGAGGGTTAGAGGGTTAGGGTTAGGGTTAGGGTTAAGGGGATGAAAACCACCTATCGTCGCCCCCGACGATAACTTCAAAGGTGCATATCTCGGGAACGGAAGGTCGTAGAGACATGAAACCACCTTGTACCCCCCTATTTTCGGGTACGGGCTTTCCATTGGTACCACCCTCGAGCCTGTACAACGTTCGAGTCCGGAGATATGGGCGAAATAAAGTTTGTTTTTCCTGTATCTCCGGACAGGAAGGTCGTAGAGAGTCGTGGGTGGTACCGTTGGATGCAGAATGGTCGAATTATATTAGACGAACGTGGTTTCCAAGTGTCTAGGATGTACGGTTCGGGAGTTATTCAAGAAAAACGCTCGTCCAATCAGATCGCAGCATGCGAACCTGAGTGGAAAAATGACTAAGTGTCACAGCCGAAAAACTTCCTCCAGAAAGTAGTTAGGAGCACGTTTCAGACCATTTGGAGTCGATTGGTAGTGATTTTGCGAGATGTTTTTTCAAAATCATATATGGAGATCTACATGCAATAAGTAGCCATCAACATGAAAATGACTAATGACATAATAATGGAATCTTTAGTTGTGTTTCAGGGTTAGGGTTAGGGTTAGGGTTAGGGTTAAGGGGATGAAAGG
Organism: Toxotes jaculatrix; assembly: GCF_017976425.1. Taxonomy (NCBI): domain Eukaryota; kingdom Metazoa; phylum Chordata; class Actinopteri; family Toxotidae; genus Toxotes; species Toxotes jaculatrix. Next base: position 34,106 of record NW_024469758.1, read on the forward strand.
GTTAGGGTTAGGGTTAGGGTTAGGGTTAAGGGGATGAAAACCAGGGTTAGGGTTAGGGTTAGGGTTAGGGTTAGGGGTTAGGGTTAGGGTTAGGTGTGGGGACCTGAGTCCTTCCCTTCTTTTTTGAAGGGAAGGTGGGTGCACGGTCCTTCCACCCACGGACCTCTCCGTACCACCAATCCTCTGGGGGTTGGAGCTGGCGCGTACGCTGGGCTCTCCGGCCATAGCGTACCACCCTCCACCCGTCATTAAACATGTTGTATATATTTATTTTTTATTATTTTTGTTTATTTTTTTATTTTTTTTGTTGTTTTTTGTTTTTTAGAAAAAAATGAACTAAAAGTGTCTTCCCAAAAGGGGAAGAAATTGGTTTTAAATCAAAATCAAAAGAAAAAATGAATTAAAACAAAAAGAGTTTCCTAAAAATAGGAAAAAACTGTTTTTAAATTAACCGATCAATAAATCAATAAATCAATAAATCAATAAATCAATTAGTGTGCCAACGACGTTTCGACCCTGATGGGTCTTCTTCAGGTAGGCACACTTTAAAATGAAAAAGTCTTGCTGCAGCCTGGAGAGATGTGTGCTCTTCGCTGGTCAGAGCAAGAATGAATGAGCTCTCCTATGCGCTCCTATTTATACTGGTGATCGGTTTTTTTTAAAAATTCGTCTTTTTCAAATGAACTTAGGTTTTAAAGAGTTTTAACTTAAAATAAAAGGTTTTAAAGGTGCCTTTCACCTATTAATGTATATTTTAACCTAAAATGAGCATTTTAAAGGTGCATTTCACCTATTAATGTATTTTTTAACTTAAAAACACCTTTTTTTTAACATAAAATCATAATATTTATAATAATTAAATAAAAAATAATGTTTTTAAACTAAAATCAATTGC
>NW_024469758.1:42500-47104 GCF_017976425.1 Toxotes jaculatrix
CCTAAAAATAGGAAAAAACTGTTTTTAAATTAACCGATCAATAAATCAATAAATCAATAAATCAATAAATCAATTAGTGTGCCAACGACGTTTCGACCCTGATGGGTCTTCTTCAGGTAGGCACACTTTAAAATGAAAAAGTCTTGCTGCAGCCTGGAGAGATGTGTGCTCTTCGCTGGTCAGAGCAAGAATGAATGAGCTCTCCTATGCGCTCCTATTTATACTGGTGATCGGTTTTTTTTAAAAATTCGTCTTTTTCAAATGAACTTAGGTTTTAAAGAGTTTTAACTTAAAATAAAAGGTTTTAAAGGTGCCTTTCACCTATTAATGTATATTTTAACCTAAAATGAGCATTTTAAAGGTGCATTTCACCTATTAATGTATTTTTTAACTTAAAAACACCTTTTTTTTAACATAAAATCATAATATTTATAATAATTAAATAAAAAATAATGTTTTTAAACTAAAATCAATTGCTTTTTAATTGTTTTCATTATTCTTTTTTGTTTTTTATTATTATATTTTTTTTGTTTTTTCTAATTTTTGAGTTTTTATATGATTTTTCTGTTTTTTATCTTTTAAAACAATGAACATAGAATTGAACTTAGATAAAATTAACATAAATAATTGGTTAGGGTTAGGATTACTAATAGGGGTTTGGGCTAAAATAAATAATTAAAGTGGTTAGGGTTAGGATTATTAATTAGGGTTGGGGCTAAAATAAATAATTAAAGTGGTTAAGGTTAGGATTATGAATTAGGGTTTGGACTAAATTAAATAATTAATAGGTTAAGGTTAGGGTTAGAAGAATACAATGTGGTTAGGGTTAGGGCTAAAATAAGGATCTGGTTAGGGTTAGGGCTAAAATAAATAATTAATAGGTTAAGGTTAGGGTTAGAAAAATAGCATGTGGTTAGGGTTAGGGCTACAATAAGGATCTGGTTAGGGTTAGGGCTAAAATAAGAATCTGGTTAAGGTTAGGGCCAGGGTTAGGGCCAGGGTTAGGGTTAGGGTTAGGGTTAGGGTTAGGGTTAGGGGTTAGGGTTAGGGTTAGGGTTAGGGTTAGGGGATGAAAACCACCTATCGTCGCCCCCGACGATAACTTCAAAGGTGCATATCTCGGGAACGGAAGGTCGTAGAGACATGAAACCACCTTGTACCCCCCTATTTCCGGGTACGGGCTTTCCATTGGTACCACCGTCGAGCCTGTACAACGTTCGAGTCCGGAGATATGGCCGAAATAAAGTTTTTTTTTCCTGTATCTCCGGACAGGAAGGTCGTAGAGAGTCGTGGGTGGTACCGTTGGATGCAGAATGGTCGAATTATATTAGACGAACGTGGTTTCCAAGTGTCTAGGATGTACGGTTCGGGAGTTATTCAAGAAAAACGCTCGTCCAATCAGATCGCAGCATGCGAACCTGAGTGGAAAAATGACTAAGTGTCACAGCCGAAAAACTTCCTCCAGAAAGTAGTTAGGAGCACGTTTCAGACCATTTGGAGTCGATTGGTAGTGATTTTGCGAGATGTTTTTTCAAAATCATATATGGAGATCTACATGCAATAAGTAGCCATCAACATGAAAATGAGGGTTAGGGTTAGGGTTAGGTTAAGGGGATGAAAACCACCTAGGGTTAGGGTTAGGGTTAGGGTTAGGGTTAGGGGTTAGGGGTTAGGGTTAGGGTTAGGGTTAGGGTTAGGGTTAGGGTTAAGGGGATGAAAACCACCTATCGTCGCCCCCGACGATAACTTCAAAGGTGCATATCTCGGGAACGGAAGGTCGTAGAGACATGAAACCACCTTGTACCCCCCTATTTTCGGGTACGGGCTTTCCATTGGTACCACCCTCGAGCCTGTACAACGTTCGAGTCCGGAGATATGGGCGAAATAAAGTTTGTTTTTCCTGTATCTCCGGACAGGAAGGTCGTAGAGAGTCGTGGGTGGTACCGTTGGATGCAGAATGGTCGAATTATATTAGACGAACGTGGTTTCCAAGTGTCTAGGATGTACGGTTCGGGAGTTATTCAAGAAAAACGCTCGTCCAATCAGATCGCAGCATGCGAACCTGAGTGGAAAAATGACTAAGTGTCACAGCCGAAAAACTTCCTCCAGAAAGTAGTTAGGAGCACGTTTCAGACCATTTGGAGTCGATTGGTAGTGATTTTGCGAGATGTTTTTTCAAAATCATATATGGAGATCTACATGCAATAAGTAGCCATCAACATGAAAATGAGGGTTAGGGTTAGGGTTAGGTGTGGGGATCTCTCTTTCTTTAGGGTTAGGATTATTAATTAGGGTTGGGGCTAAAATAAATAATTAAAGTGGTTAAGGTTAGGATTATGAATTAGGATTTGGACTAAAATAAATAATTAATAGGTTAAGGTTAGGGTTAGAGGGTTAGAGGGTTAGAGGGTTAGAGGGTTAGGGTTAGGGTTAGGGTTAAGGGGATGAAAACCACCTATCGTCGCCCCCGACGATAACTTCAAAGGTGCATATCTCGGGAACGGAAGGTCGTAGAGACATGAAACCACCTTGTACCCCCCTATTTTCGGGTACGGGCTTTCCATTGGTACCACCCTCGAGCCTGTACAACGTTCGAGTCCGGAGATATGGGCGAAATAAAGTTTGTTTTTCCTGTATCTCCGGACAGGAAGGTCGTAGAGAGTCGTGGGTGGTACCGTTGGATGCAGAATGGTCGAATTATATTAGACGAACGTGGTTTCCAAGTGTCTAGGATGTACGGTTCGGGAGTTATTCAAGAAAAACGCTCGTCCAATCAGATCGCAGCATGCGAACCTGAGTGGAAAAATGACTAAGTGTCACAGCCGAAAAACTTCCTCCAGAAAGTAGTTAGGAGCACGTTTCAGACCATTTGGAGTCGATTGGTAGTGATTTTGCGAGATGTTTTTTCAAAATCATATATGGAGATCTACATGCAATAAGTAGCCATCAACATGAAAATGACTAATGACATAATAATGGAATCTTTAGTTGTGTTTCAGGGTTAGGGTTAGGGTTAGGGTTAGGGTTAAGGGGATGAAAGGGTTAGGGTTAGGGTTAGGGTTAGGGTTAAGGGGATGAAAACCAGGGTTAGGGTTAGGGTTAGGGTTAGGGTTAGGGGTTAGGGTTAGGGTTAGGTGTGGGGACCTGAGTCCTTCCCTTCTTTTTTGAAGGGAAGGTGGGTGCACGGTCCTTCCACCCACGGACCTCTCCGTACCACCAATCCTCTGGGGGTTGGAGCTGGCGCGTACGCTGGGCTCTCCGGCCATAGCGTACCACCCTCCACCCGTCATTAAACATGTTGTATATATTTATTTTTTATTATTTTTGTTTATTTTTTTATTTTTTTTGTTGTTTTTTGTTTTTTAGAAAAAAATGAACTAAAAGTGTCTTCCCAAAAGGGGAAGAAATTGGTTTTAAATCAAAATCAAAAGAAAAAATGAATTAAAACAAAAAGAGTTTCCTAAAAATAGGAAAAAACTGTTTTTAAATTAACCGATCAATAAATCAATAAATCAATAAATCAATAAATCAATTAGTGTGCCAACGACGTTTCGACCCTGATGGGTCTTCTTCAGGTAGGCACACTTTAAAATGAAAAAGTCTTGCTGCAGCCTGGAGAGATGTGTGCTCTTCGCTGGTCAGAGCAAGAATGAATGAGCTCTCCTATGCGCTCCTATTTATACTGGTGATCGGTTTTTTTTAAAAATTCGTCTTTTTCAAATGAACTTAGGTTTTAAAGAGTTTTAACTTAAAATAAAAGGTTTTAAAGGTGCCTTTCACCTATTAATGTATATTTTAACCTAAAATGAGCATTTTAAAGGTGCATTTCACCTATTAATGTATTTTTTAACTTAAAAACACCTTTTTTTTAACATAAAATCATAATATTTATAATAATTAAATAAAAAATAATGTTTTTAAACTAAAATCAATTGCTTTTTAATTGTTTTCATTATTCTTTTTTGTTTTTTATTATTATATTTTTTTTGTTTTTTCTAATTTTTGAGTTTTTATATGATTTTTCTGTTTTTTATCTTTTAAAACAATGAACATAGAATTGAACTTAGATAAAATTAACATAAATAATTGGTTAGGGTTAGGATTACTAATAGGGGTTTGGGCTAAAATAAATAATTAAAGTGGTTAGGGTTAGGATTATTAATTAGGGTTGGGGCTAAAATAAATAATTAAAGTGGTTAAGGTTAGGATTATGAATTAGGGTTTGGACTAAATTAAATAATTAATAGGTTAAGGTTAGGGTTAGAAGAATACAATGTGGTTAGGGTTAGGGCTAAAATAAGGATCTGGTTAGGGTTAGGGCTAAAATAAATAATTAATAGGTTAAGGTTAGGGTTAGAAAAATAGCATGTGGTTAGGGTTAGGGCTACAATAAGGATCTGGTTAGGGTTAGGGCTAAAATAAGAATAGGGTTAGGGTTAGGGTTAGGGTTAGGGTTAGGGTTAGGGGTTAGGGGTTAGGGTTAGGGTTAGGGTTAGGGTTAGGGTTAAGGGGATGAAAACCACCTATCGTCGCCCCCGACGATAACTTCAAAGGTGCATATCTCGGGAACGGAAGGTCGTAGAGACATGAAACCACCTTGTACC
>NW_024469759.1:0-17500 GCF_017976425.1 Toxotes jaculatrix
GGCAAGTTTCAGTCAGTTAGTGCTGAAATGAACGGTGTGTCTAAAATATGTTGCTGGCGTCAAAATAAGACTTTTTCCAGCATGGAAACACTATTTTACATTAGAAGAAGCATTTTGCTGAGTTTTCCCGTGTGTTTCTGTCATCTGCCTACCTGGCACTTTCAGGGCAAACGTTGTGAAAAACAGTCTCATATGGGCAGGAACGGTGAAATTTTACCGTTTGAGCTGAAATGACAGCTTTGTATATAATGTGCTGCTGGCGTCAAAATAAGACTTTTTCCAGCATGGAAACACTATTTTACATTAGAAGAAGCATTTTGCTGAGTTTTCCCGTGTGTTTCTGTCATCTGCAGTACCTGGCACTTTCAGGGCAAACGTTGTGAAAAACAGTCTCATACGGCCAGGAACGGTGAAATTTTACCGTTTGAGCTGAAATGACAGCTTTGTATATAATGTGCTGCTGGCGTCAAAATAAGACTTTTTCCAGCATGGAAACACTATTTTACATTAGAAGAAGCATTTTGCTGAGTTTTCCCGTGTGTTTCTTTCATCTGCAGTACCTGGCACTTTCAGGGCAAACGTTGTGAAAAACAGTCTCATATGGGCAGGAACGGTGAAATTTTACCGTTTGAGCTGAAATGACAGCTTTGCATCAAATATGTTGCTGGCGTCAAAATAAGACTTTTTCCAGCATGGAAACACTATTTTACATTAGAAGAAGCATTTTGCTGAGTTTTCCCGTGTGTTTCTGTCATCTGCAGTACCTGGCACTTTCAGGGCAAACGTTGTGAAAAACAGTCTCATATGGGCAGGAACGGTGAAATTTTACCGTTTGAGCTGAAATGACAGCTTTGCATCAAATATGTTGCTGGCGTCAAAATAAGACTTTTTCCAGCATGGAAACACTATTTTACTTTAGAAGAAGTATTTTGCAGAGTTTTCAAGTATGTTTCTGTGATTTGCACTGCGTGGCATTTTCAGTGCACACGCTGTGTCCCAGACACACAGAGAATGGCTGGAAACGCTTAAAACGGTAAGTTTCAGTCAGTTAGTGCTGAAATGAACGGTGTGTCTAAAATATGTTGCTGGCGTCAAAATAAGACTTTTTCCAGCATGGAAACGCTATTTTACATTAAAAGAAGCATTTTGCAGAGTTTTCAAGTATGTTTCTGTGATTTGCACTGCGTGGCATTTTCAGTGCACACGCTGTGTCCCAGACACACAGAGAATGGCTGGAAACGCTGAAAACGGCAAGTTTCAGTCAGTTAGTGCTGTAATGAACGGTGTGTCTAAAATATGTTGCTGGCGTCAAAATAAGACTTTTTCCAGCATGGAAACACTATTTTACATTAGAAGAAGCATTTTGCTGAGTTTTCCCGTGTGTTTCTTTCAACTGCAGTACCTGGCACTTTCAGGGCAAACGTTGTGAAAAACAGTCTCATATGGCCAGGACGGTGAAATTTTACCGTTTGAGCTGAAATGACAGCTTTGTATCAAATGTGCTGCTGGCGTCAAAATAAGACTTTTTCCAGCATGGAAACACTAAATTACATTAGAAGAAGCATTTTGCTGAGTTTTCCCGTGTGTTTCTTTCATCTGCAGTACCTGGCACTTTCAGGGCAAACGTTGTGAAAAACAGTCTCATATGACCAGGAACGGTGAAATTTTACCGTTTGAGCTGAAATGACAGCTTTGTATCAAATGTGCTGCTGGCGTCAAAATAAGACTTTTTCCAGCATGGAAACACTATTTTACATTAGAAGAAGCATTTTGCAGAGTTTTAAAGTATGTTTCTGTGATTTGTACTGCGTGGCATTTTCGGGGCACACGCTGTGTCCCAGACACACAGAGAATGGCTGGAAACGCTTAAAACGGCAAGTTTCAGTCAGTTAGTGCTGAAATGAACGGTGTGTCTAAAATATGTTGCTGGCGTCAAAATAAGACTTTTTCCAGCATGGAAACACTATTTTACATTAGAAGAAGCATTTTGCAGAGTTTTCCTGTGTGTTCCTGTCATCTGCAGTACCTGGCACTTTCAGGGCAAACGCTGTGTCCCAGACACACAGAGAATGGCTGGAGACGCTTAAAACGGCAAGTTTCAGTCAGTTAGTGTTGAAATGAACGGTGTGTCTAAAATATGTTGCTGGCGTCATAATAAGACTTTTTCCAGCATGGAAACACTATTTTACATTAGAAGAAGCATTTTGCAGAGTTTTCCCATGTGTTTCTTTCATCTGCAGTACCTGGCACTTTCAGGGCAAACGTTGTGAAAAACAGTCTCATATGGCCAGGAACGGTGAAATTTTACCGTTTGAGCTGAAATGACAGCTTTGTATCAAATGTGCTGCTGGCGTCAAAATAAGACTTTTTCCAGCATGGGTTAGGGTTAGGGTTAACCCTAGGGTTAGGGGTTAGGGGTTAGGTTTTGTGGGTTATGGTTTTTAATTTGTCCATGTTTGTGGTTAAAATTGCACTGGCTCAGGGTTCTGGGTCCGATCATGAAAATAGCAACCATTATTGTTTATGTATGTATTGTTTATTAAAGATTCTCTTATCCCTGGATGCATGGGATCCCCATAGATTCCCGGTGGAGCATGGCGTAAAAGGTGGGTTTATCCTAAGTGCTTACATGTGTAAAAAGTGCTTTACGTCACTGCAAATATAAGAAAAGTGCTAAAATCAGTAATAAAAATTCACACACACACACACACATATATATATATCTCATAAAAGAAGATAAGTGCTGAGATCATAAAATCTATAAACAAGTAAGTACCATTTAAAAGCATGCATTACAATATATACATATAAATAAAAATGGGATAAAACCATGACCTTTTACTCCCTTGCATAGATTTATTTAAAAAAAAGGGAGACAGGGGGATTCTAAGAGCATATTGTGAGTAAGTTTCTTAAAAAGTGTAACATAAGTGCTATAATAAAAAAATCAGATTAAAAATCACAATATTTTGTGGCAGAGTCAGTAGAAGAGTACATTTAAGAATCATGAGCAATAAAATGTTCTTTATTAAAATCCTTTATTGTGTTTGTGGTGCTTCTCCTCTGTAGGTGGTATGGCTGATGGCTGTCGCTCATCTCCCAACTCTCCCCCCTCCCACACCCCTCACCTGATGTTCAGGCCCATGGGGGCCCTAGTTTTCAAACGGTCAATCCACCACCCCTCCCTCCACCTGCGTTGACCTCCCGTCCAGGTGGGGCAACTTTCAAGGCCCATTGCTCTGAGTCGGTGTGTGGGGTGTGTTCGGAAGTGTGTGGTTAGCGGGGTGTGTAATGTGTCTCCTTTAATATTGTATATGTGTTGTTTAATTCTATCCTGAATGCTGTTGACTGTTTCTCCTATGTATAATAGATGGCATTGTTCACACTCCAGGCAGTAGATGGCGTTGCTGTCCCGGGGAGAGAGGTGCCTATTCACTGAAATGCCCCTGCCACTGTGTGGATTGAAAAGGAATTTGGTTTGTTTGAAGGTCCAGTGAGGTTGGGGTCTGTTGTGAATAATTGTGTGTCTTTTGAAGGAGGCCTGTACCAAAACGTCTTTGAGGTTTTTGTTTTTCCTTAAGGCCGAGATTATGGTGCAATTTGTAAATGTTGGATGATTTAATAAAATTTTCTGAAAATTGTTTTTAAGTGAGTGTTGTAGTTCAATATATTGTTTGGAAAAGGTGCTGATTAAAGGGATGACTGCGTCACTTCCTGGGGTTGGGTTGTCGTCATTTCCTAACTGTAAGTGGGGGTTATTGACATCTGTTGGAGAGTGGATGGTCGCCAGCGTGGTGCTCTTGACCGTGCGGAGGAATCGACGGGAGTAACCCCTCCGTCTGAGGCAGGTGAACAGAATTGAGATTGCATTGTGAAAGTCGGATTGGAGTGAACATATTCTGTGAAATCTGATGATTTGTGATTTTACGATGCCTTTAAAGGTGTGTTTCGGGTGATAGCTGGATTTATGCAAGAGAGCATGGGTGTCGGTGGGTTTAAAGTACACTTTGGTAAGAAGTTGTTTTTTATTGTTATCTGTTAATTGAAAGAATACTGTAGTGTCCAGAAAGTTTATATTATTATGATCCAATGTGTGCTTTATTTTGATTGATGGATGGTGAGTATTTAAAATATTAACAAATTCTAGAAATTTGGCTTCACCGTGTGCCCATGCTCCGATGATGTCATCCAGAAAACGGAAGTAAAATAATGGTTGTAGGGGGCATTTCAGGAGGGCACCTCTCTCCCACTCACTCATGTAGAGGTTTGCGTAGGATGGTGCGTACCTGTGGCCCATTGCGGTGCCGTGGACCTGTAAGTATAATTGGTTGTCGAATGAAAAGTCATTACATGTTAAGCAGATTTCTAATAATTGTATAATTTCATTATCGGGCCTGCAACTGTCCGGGTATCTATTGAAAATTGTACGTATTGTCTGTAAACCCATAACTGTGTCGATGTTTGTGTAAAGGCTGTCTATGTCGATGGTGAAGAGGATTGCGTTCTCCGGCAGGAGCAGAGAGCGGATTTTATCAATGAAATGGTAAGTGTCCTTTAAATAACTTGGATGCTTGGTGGAAAGTGGTCCTAAAAACGAGTCGATGTATTGAGATACGTTGTATGTTATGCTATTACAGTCTGATACGATTGGTCTGCCTGGAGGAATGATATTCGGTACTGTCCACGTATGTGGTTCCTTGTGAATTTTCGGGAGGAGGTAGAAGCGGCGTTCCCGTGGATTATCTGAGCCGAACAGGAAGTCCCGTTGTTTGGCTGAAATGTACTTTTTACAATATAAGTTGTGAACTATGGTCCGGATTTTGGCTTGCGTCGGCTGTTGGAGACTGGCTGTAATAGGTTTGTAGTATTTATTGTTTTGTAACTGTCTATTCGCTTCAAGCGCGTACTGCTGTCTGTCCATGATTATTATTTTCGAGCCTTTGTCTGCTGGTTTAATGATAATATGCGGGTTATTTTGAATTGATTCTATGATTTTCCGTTCTTCCTGATCAGTTACATTATTACGGGTTTGTATTCTGGCCGGGGTGTATCTATTTAGCGTGCGTATGTCGGCAGAAATGAGACGTTTTATCCTGTTGTCTAGGTGGTCCCACGCGGGTTCCCAATTCGATGGGAGGGTAAATGGTTTTTTATCAGATTTTTGGTTTTGAAAGTGATCCAGTATTTTAATTTTCCGGTGGTATTGATAGATGTCTCTGCGGAGTTCCTCCATATCGAAGGACAGGGGGGCGGGGATGTAAGTTAGGCCCTTCTCCAGCAGAGCAATTTGGGCAGGGTTTGGGTGAAATAGTGTGGCTAAATTGAGAATATTTGATTCTGATCCCCAAGTCAGGTCTGGGGGCGGAGGAAGCGGGGTGTTCTCGGTAACGGCAGCAGTCTGGTTTTGCGCAGGTGATCTATGGTAGTTCGGGTGTGGCACGGTTACAGTCGCGGAAGGAGGTGACGAGGGGAGCGGCAGTGCGGAAGAGAGAGAGCAATTGATCTCTCTGCCGCGCACCTGTTTCGGCTGAGGTGAGTTTAAAAATTCTTTAACTGTAGTCGTGAGCACCAGTGTTTGAATATTGCTTTTGCTGTCGGTGTTGTCCAGTGAATGTTATCTGAAGTTGTGTTAAACTGATTATCTGGGATAGAACCGAGTGATGGAAGGTGGGTAGAAATGCATTGGTTGATAGCTGTTAAATGTTTTCTCTGCTCCTGCGGGAGACCTGGGGAGAAATTGATAAGTGGGATGAAAATGCCAGCATTGGGAAATACTGCCTGGGCTTTCCTATATGCCATCCGTAACTGTTTATTTGTGGTTTTGTGTGGGTCCTGGTCTTTGTTGTTAAGGCCCACAGACAACACCACCACCTTCACATGTGGGTGAGAGGGAGTTTTCTCCAGGAGCTTCCAGAGATGGTAAGTGGTGGCTCCAGGGTAGCTGTCTATTTGTATCTGCTGATTGCTGTATGGTGGGATGCGGTTCAGGTTGGAGTCACCGATGAACCAGATTGGCTTTGTGCCTCGGAGACTCCAGTCTGTTAACTTGGCTCCCTGTCTAGCTTTATGGTAAATTGGTGTGAGTATGTCTAAGTTGGAACTGGAACTGTCCTGTATTCTGACTTTGTCTACTGTGGGTGTCGGGGGGTAACAGCACCTGGTGGTTCTGGGGGCCCCGTTTGCCAGAGGTAAGTGGAGATTTTGAAGTGGGGGAGTCAGAGATGATATTTTTGTGAAGGTCGTCAGCATTATTATGCTTGTCAGACCCATATCTCATCATGTGTTTTCTCCCCACTTCTGGTTGAATGGGTGGGGTCATCACTACCTCCGGCTGGGGATCCAGGTGCAGGCCAGGTGCTGTCGTGGGTCCTATGGGTGGAACAGGTGAGCCAGGGGTTAGTGACATGAGTGGTGGTTCCTCATCTAAAACAGCTACATTGGATAAATGAATTCTATTTATGGAAGATGGCTGGTCTGTAGGTGGTGCTATTTCTTTTTGTTTAGGCTTTGGCTTAGTGAGGGATCTCCTTTTCTGTTTTTCTTTCCAAGGTTTTCCTGAGGTCTTGGGGATGGCAAAATCCTCCCCAGAATCTGACCTATGAGGACCAGGGCCTGTTTCTCCCAAAGAGGTTTCCTCCTCTCGGGACGCTGTCAGAGAGGGAGGGGGAGGAGGGGGAGAGCTGCGTGGAGGGGGAGGAGGAGGGAGAGGTGCAGGACACGCCATGGAGGAGGAAGAGGAACCAGGTAAGAGTTCTGAGAGGTGGGGTTGTACCTGGGGTACTGGATGGATCGTCTCTATCCCTTTAAGCCTCTTAACCTTAACTATGGGAGAGAGTGGAATTAAAAATTTCTCCCTTAAGCTGGAAAGAGGCCATGAGGAGTGTTCTATTGTTTTGGGGGTAGATTGATTCTGAGGGGGAGGAATAGCTGTTAGTCCCACCTCTTGGTTATTAATGACGTGGTCAACTAATGTTGGTTTAGGACCCAGGTATAATGATTTCTGATAGGACGTTGGCCTATCAGAGGTGGGTAGCGGTGGAAACTCCTGTGTGTCCCCCAGGTTCAAACCCCTGGGACCCGTCTCCACCATGGGCAGAGGTGCAGACGGACGAGCTGGAGAAGAGGAGGTGAGTGGCCGGTTGTCGGAGGGTTGTAACAAATTCTCAGCTTCCTGTATAGTGTGTGGATGTAATTTGGATTTGTATCTTTTCCTTGCCCAATTGGTTGCAACGTTAAATGCCGTGCGATGAAAAGGAGTGGTACTGAGTGAAAAAATGATATTTGTGTAGTGTTCTAATAAAATCTGAAGGCTTCTGTTCATCCAGGTGTCTGTGTTAGCTGCAATGGCCTGTGTGACCTCCTCAGACGGAGAGGAGGGTTTGATAAAGGTGGTTAATTTTCTGACCTGCTTATACATGCCCTGAGGTGGATTCTGGGTGGTGATGGCTTTGTCTATAATCTGCTTGTGATGTATTGCTTGTAACAATTTAAAAAAATTCTTAGCTGCCTGTCTGCTAGCTTCATCCAGTGCTGCCCGTGGTTGAGTGAGTGTAGTAGTAGTGGTGGTGTGTCTGTTCATCCTGTGTGTTCCCTGTCTATCTGAGTGCTCTGTGTTGGTGTCTCTGTCTTCCCTAGGGCCTCTGTTGCTCACCGGTAGGCTGAACCGGACTGCCTCGGACCTGCGGGTAAAAACCATGGTTAGAGCGAGCCTACCTGTGCCTGGGCCCGATGGCTCCACAGGCCGGGGTCCTGGATTAGCAGACCTCAGGAGTAGCTGCTGGTGGCTGTCCCTCCCCAGAGTCTGCAAGATGGAGTCTGCTGGTTTGTAGCTGGAGAGAGGTTAGTAGGCCTACAACAGTTCAGTTTGTATCTTTTGAAGATTCCAGAGGTGCTAAAATCCAGGTTGGTGAAAGATAAAAAGTCCCTGTGGTGAGGTGACTCGCTCCAACTGTTAAAATTAACTTTATTGAGATAAAACAATAAAAAGTATAAAACAATGATAAAAGAGGATTTAAAAGCCACACTGCAAGGTTACTTGCGAGTGGGTACTTAAAAATCCTCAAAATCAAATTAAAAACAGGTCCTAGGTATAGTCCTGTTCAGCCCAGATGCCCTAACGTTTCGCAGTTGAATACTGCTTCTTCAGAGGGGTATGCGGTGGCCACAGGGCCCAGCCATTTTTGAAAGGTTGAGGGAGGGAAAACAGGTTCCCACCCCCAAGCTTCAGTGGCTCTATCTGATTGGTTGTTAGGGTTAGGGGGTGTACCTGGTTCAGTTTCTTAAAGAGACAGATCAATCAAGTAAGTCATTTAAATCTTATTTTAAGGTGGGTGAAGAGGAATAATGTGGAGGAAGAACGGGAGAGGTGAGTAAAGAAGTTTTATGGTATTATTATTATTATGGTTGGTGGGTCTGGGTCCCCCTCACAGTTTGTTTTTTGTATTGTGAGTTAAGTGTTTTATATGTGTATTTATATATATGTGTGTGAGTATATCCGTATTTGTATGAGGACCTGTTGAAAAGTGGGTGAGTATGATTCTGATGTTAGATGTCAAAGTATGTTTGTTAGTGTAAGTTTCTGATTCCTCTTCCTCCCCAGGGGGTGATTGGCTGGTTTGCCCTGGTTCCTCCTGGTGCTGAGGAGACATTATAGTTCAGGTGAGCCTTGCAGTTAATCAGATGTAGGTCGGGTGGTGAATGCTGTCCGTGGGGCCCGACCTGGAGGGGAGGTCAAAAGGTCGTTTCTGGTAAAAGAGTAAATAGAGACATTAATTGTATTGTTGGTTAAGGTTAGTGTTAATGACCAGGTAAGGCGATAGCTGTATGAATGTACTATAGAAGTGAGTTATGGGGAGGATAGAGGGGAAGGTTAGGATTAGGAGATGAGTCTGTAGTGGCTAGGGATGAGTGAATGTTTAGTAGTTGGTATAATTGGGTTAGGGTTGGGTAAGTATAATCGGAGGAAAGTTAGGGTTAGGGTGGGGGGGAGGGTGTGTGGGATTAGGGTTAGGGTTAGGTTTGGAAAATTTAATTCTTAAGAAATCACACCTTGTGAGGGTTAGGTTTTGGGAACTGAACTGTCTCCCTAGGGAGGCAGAAATGCACGGTCCTTCGACTCTGGTCCTGGCCACTACCCTATAAGTGGCCCCCGATTTAAAACATTAGCCGTACTTAGCTTTAGGTTAGCTTAGTTTAGCTTTTTTTTCAAATTTCCCTTAATTTGGTTTGTTTTTGTTAGGCAAAATTGCCTTGGTTTTTCAAAAAATTAGCCACAAGTAGCTTTTTTGCAGGAAAATTAATTTGGTTTGTTTACCTTCTTCTTTCTTCTTTTTCTTTGTTTTTCTTTTCTTCTTCAGATGCTGTGGGGGCAACGTTTCGGCGTGTTTTCACCTTCCTCAGGCCCCAGCATCTGGCATTTGTTTCTTCTTTTAGCTTCATTTAGCTTTTCTTCGTACGCTTTAGTTAGCTTCTTTGTTTCTTCTTCGTGCTTGCTTTAGCTTCTGTTAGCTTCTTTAGCTTCTTTCTTGCGCTCTGCTTAGCTTCTTGTTTGACGTCTGCTTCGCTCTGTGGCTTTCCCTCGAATGAATTCCCTTCGCCAATTTATATCTTTTAGGTTCCCCAGACTCCACCTCCAACTCCACTTTGTTTTTTCAGTTTCCCAATTTGGATTTAAATTCCCTCTTATTATTTTAGTTTTTTCCAATTAACCCTCCCCTTTCTTTGACCTTAAGCAAAACTCTACCTTCATTTACCTCTGTCTAGTATTTGGATTATGTTCTTCCCTATTCACGGGGCATCCCTATTCGCGGGGTATTATTTCGGCTTATCTTTATTTAGTTTTATTCATTTGGCTTTCTTTCTTTACTTTTTCTTAAATCTAACATATCCACTAGTAGACCCAGGGTTAGGGTTAGGCTAGGGCATGAATACTAGGGTTAGGGTTAGGCACCAACTAGGGTTAGTCATTAGTTTAGGAGTGGTTAAGGTTAGGGTTAGAATACTGGGGTCGGGGGTCCAGGGCAGTGGCCAGGACTTTAAACAGAGGAGGCACTGGCGGGTTAGGTTTTGGGAACTGAACTGTCTCCCTAGGGAGGCAGAAATGCACGGTCCTTCGACTCTGGTCCTGGCCACTACCCTATAAGTGGCCCCCGATTTAAAACATTAGCCGTACTTAGCTTTAGGTTAGCTTAGTTTAAATTTTTTTTAAAATTTCCCTTAATTTGGTTTGTTTTTGTTAGGCAAAATTGCCTTGGTTTTTCAAAAAATTAGCCACAAGTAGCTTTTTTGCAGGAAAATTAATTTGGTTTGTTTACCTTCTTCTTTCTTCTTTTTCTTTGTTTTTCTTTTCTTAGGGTTAGGGTTAGGGTTAGGGGTTAAAGGGATGAAAACCACCTATCGTCCCCCCAGACGATAACTTCAAAGGTGCATATCTCGGGAACGGAAGGTCGTAGAGACATGAAACCACCTTGTACCCCCCTATTTTCGGGGTTAGGGTTAGGGAAAGGATTACGTGCCTGTCCCCGAAAAGGGACAGGAGGTGCACGGTCCATCCCCCGGCCGAAGCCGTCACCGAACCTCTGGTTGCGCTGACGGGAGCGGTTGCGCCTCCCCCCATAGCGCACCACAGTCCACCCATCATCAACACGAAACATTTTTTCGTGTTGTTTCGTGTTTTTACTCCTCTCTCCTCTTTGTCTCTCTATTTCCTCCTCTTTTCTCCCTCTATTTCTCTCCTCCGTACTCCTCTCTCCTCTTTGTCTCTCTATTCCTCCTCTTTCCTCCTCTGTTTCTCTCCTCTGTACTCCTCCTCACTCTATTTTGTGTTTTATTGTCTGGTTTCGCCTTTGTTATATAAGTAATAAGTGTTTTGAATGTGCTATTTATTAAAAAGAAATGAATTTATATGTGTTTGTTGTTGAAAAATGAAAAAAATAAAAAAATAAAACAAAAAACCAAAGTCTACTGTGTTTATTTAGTGCTTAAATGAACTTATTAAATGAAAAAAAGAAAAAAATTCGGAAAAAAAATATATATGTTTTTAAATGTGTTTAAATTAAACTGGTTGTGTGCCTAAGGGCAACGTTTCGACCCTATCGGGTCTTCTTCAGGCCTGTGGCACACAAAAAAGACAAAACAATGAATTACTATTGCTGCTGTTCTCAATGATCCTCTCTCTCCGAAGCTCAGAATGGAAATGAGCTCTCCTTCTCAGCCCTCCCCTTATAGACTTTGCTATGTCCCACCCCCTGTCAATCAAAACATGCCCAGACTTGTTCCCTCAGCCTGCCTTTGCCTATTGCAATAGGAAATCATTGTTTTTAACCCTTCCCTTATAAATGAATATATTTTAAATGAAAATTTATTTATTTATTAATGATTTTAATTATCTATTAATACTTTTAGCCCTTGAATAATAAAAATAAAAAGATAAAATAAAATAAAAAATACTAAATTAGACTTAACCCTTAATAAATTAACCCTCAAACCCCTATAATCTCCACCTATGAAATGTTTTTTTAATGTTTTTTAAAGGTTTTTTAATGTTTTTAAGGTTTTTTTAAAGGTTTTTTAAAGGTTTTTTAATGTTTTTTAAGGTTTTTTAAGATTTTTTAATATCTCAACATTAAATTAAATAAAGTAGGGTCAAGATTAGAAATAGGGGAGTGGTTAGGGTTAGGGCAAATGGTTAAGGTTAGGATTAAGATTAGGGAAGTGGTTAAGGTTAGGATAAATAATTAGGTCTAGGATAAAATTAAGGGAGTGGTTAAGGTTAGGATAAAAGTAAGGGTTAGGGTTAGGGCCGGGAAATTGGTTAGGATTAGGCAAGAATACTAATGGTTAGGTTTAGGCAAAAATTTAGAAATGGTTAGGTTTAGGCAATAATTACTAATGGTTAGGTTTAGGCAAGAATTTGGAAATGGTTAGGTTTAGGCAAAAATTTAGAAATGGTTAGGTTTAGGCAATAATTAGTAATGGTTAGGTTTAGGCAAGAATTTGGAAATGGTTAGGGTTAGGCAAAAATTTAGAAATGGTTAGGTTTAGGCATGAATCAATGAAATTAAAATAAAATTAATTAAACTTTTTATTCAATCCAAATGGTTCTTTAGAATCTAGTAGCCTAATCCATTTTCTCTCTTCTTTCTTCCTCTCCTTATCTGTCCATAGTGAGTTGCTCTGAATTCCTGGGTTAGGGTTAGGGTTAGGGTTAGGGAGAGGAAACTGAACCCATCTCCCGTAGGAGACAGGAGGTGCACGGTCCTTCGACCCCGCAGGTCCCACGCTAAACTGGACCCGCTGCTGTTGACGGAAGCGTTGGCGTTTCCTGCCATAACGCACTTCCGTCCAGCCCCCGTCCATCATGTTTGTTTTTTTTATTATTGTGTCGTAGGTCTTTTGTTATATTTATTTTAAATGAAAGTATTAAAAGAAAACTGTAAATCAAATCTGTCTTCTGTCTTTATTTGTCTTTTTTAATTAACTCAAAACACTTTCTCAAAAGGAGAAAGGAAAAAACTATCACAAACTAAATTGTTTTCAAGTCAAAACTCAAATTATTTCAATAAACTAAATCAAATCTTCTTTATTTTTAATTATTTTATGTTTTTTGTCTTTTTTTCTTTTTGTATTTTTTTTCTTTTTTTGTACTTTTAAATGTTTTTATATCAAAAATAACAATAAACTAAAAATACTTTCCAAAAAGAGGAAAGAAAAAACTGTTTATACAATAAATCAAAAACTTTTATTTGTCAAAAATCAAAAAAATCAAAAAAAATCAATAAATCAAATGGCCAAATACAAAATCACGTGCCTAACGCGACGTTTCGACCGTCAATCGGTCTTCTTCAGGCTGGGCACGTGTGTAAAAGAAAAAGCTGCTGTCTGACTGCCAGAGATGTTTCCCCTTCGAAAGTCAAAGCAAGAATGAGCCAATTTGTAAGTCCCTCCCTTATATACCCTCCCTTTCCTAAGTTACAAGCTTCTAAATGTTTTAGTTTTCCGATCGTCTTTTTAGTTTTTTCAATCGTCTTTTTGTTTTTTCAATCGTCTTTTTCGTTAACCCTATATTTACCGAATCCCAATAGGTTTTAATGTGTTTAAGTGAAAATTAAAGGTAAATTACAACTAAAATTACCAACTAAATGTATTTAAGCGAAAATTAAAGGTAAATTACAACTAAAACTACTATTTAAACTTAAAATACAAAATATAAAATATAAAATGAGGGTTTAAAGGTAAATTCCAATCAAAATTACTATTTAAAATTATGGTTAGGGTTAGGGCTTTAATTAAATTTGGATATAAAGTTATGGGGGGTTAGGGTTAGGGCCAAATTAACTGTGATGTTAGGGTTAGGATTAAAATTAGGTTTGGGCATAAAACTAATGGTTAGGGTTAGGTTAAGGGGATGAAAACCACCTATCGTCGCCCCCGACGATAACTTCAAAGGTGCATATCTCGGGAACGGAAGGTCGTAGAGACATGAAACCACCTTGTACCCCCCTATTTTCGGGTACGGGCTTTCCATTGGTACCACCCTCGAGCCTGTACAACGTTCGAGTCCGGAGATATGGGCGAAATAAAGTTTGTTTTTCCTGTATCTCCGGACAGGAAGGTCGTAGAGAGTCGTGGGTGGTACCGTTGGATGCAGAATGGTCGAATTATATTAGACGAACGTGGTTTCCAAGTGTCTAGGATGTACGGTTCGGGAGTTATTCAAGAAAAACGCTCGTCCAATCAGATCGCAGCATGCGAACCTGAGTGTAAAAATGACTAAGTGTCACAGCCGAAAAACTTCCTCCAGAAAGTAGTTAGGAGCACGTTTCAGAGCCTTGTGAGTCGTTTGGACCCCACTTTTTGTGGTACTTTTTGAAAAGTTAAGGTCAGGTTTTTAGGGTTGGGAAGGGGTTAAAAGTGTTGTTAGGGTTAGGGTTAGGGTTGGGTTAGGGTTAGGGTTAGGGGTTAGGGTTAGGGTTAGGGTTAGGGTTAGGGGTTAGGGGTTAGGGTTAGGGTTAGGGGGGGTTAGGGTTAGGGTTAGGGTTAGGTGTGGGGACCTGAGTCCTTCCCTTCTTTTTTGAAGGGAAGGTGGGTGCACGGTCCTTCCACCCACGGACCTCTCCGTACCACCAATCCTCTGGGGGTTGGAGCTGGCGCGTACGCTGGGCTCTCCGGCCATAGCGTACCACCCTCCACCCGTCATTAAACATGTTGTATATATTTATTTTTTATTATTTTTGTTTATTTTTTTATTTTTTTTGTTGTTTTTTGTTTTTTAGAAAAAAATGAACTAAAAGTGTCTTCCCAAAAGGGGAAGAAATTGGTTTTAAATCAAAATCAAAAGAAAAAATGAATTAAAACAAAAAGAGTTTCCTAAAAATAGGAAAAAACTGTTTTTAAATTAACCGATCAATAAATCAATAAATCAATAAATCAATAAATCAATTAGTGTGCCAACGACGTTTCGACCCTGATGGGTCTTCTTCAGGTAGGCACACTTTAAAATGAAAAAGTCTTGCTGCAGCCTGGAGAGATGTGTGCTCTTCGCTGGTCAGAGCAAGAATGAATGAGCTCTCCTATGCGCTCCTATTTATACTGGTGATCGGTTTTTTTTAAAAATTCGTCTTTTTCAAATGAACTTAGGTTTTAAAGAGTTTTAACTTAAAATAAAAGGTTTTAAAGGTGCCTTTCACCTATTAATGTATATTTTAACCTAAAATGAGCATTTTAAAGGTGCATTTCACCTATTAATGTATTTTTTAACTTAAAAACACCTTTTTTTTAACATAAAATCATAATATTTATAATAATTAAATAAAAAATAATGTTTTTAAACTAAAATCAATTGCTTTTTAATTGTTTTCATTATTCTTTTTTGTTTTTTATTATTATATTTTTTTTGTTTTTTCTAATTTTTGAGTTTTTATATGATTTTTCTGTTTTTTATCTTTTAAAACAATGAACATAGAATTGAACTTAGATAAAATTAACATAAATAATTGGTTAGGGTTAGGATTACTAATAGGGGTTTGGGCTAAAATAAATAATTAAAGTGGTTAGGGTTAGGATTATTAATTAGGGTTGGGGCTAAAATAAATAATTAAAGTGGTTAAGGTTAGGATTATGAATTAGGGTTTGGACTAAATTAAATAATTAATAGGTTAAGGTTAGGGTTAGAAGAATACAATGTGGTTAGGGTTAGGGCTAAAATAAGGATCTGGGTTAGGGTTAGGGGTTAGGGGTTAGGGGTTAGGGTTAGGGTTAGGGTTAGGGTTAGGGTTAAGGGGATGAAAACCACCTATCGTCGCCCCCGACGATAACTTCAAAGGTGCATATCTCGGGAACGGAAGGTCGTAGGGTTAGGGTTAGGTTAAGGGGATGAAAACCACCTATCGTCGCCCCCGACGATAACTTCAAAGGTGCATATCTCGGGAACGGAAGGTCGTAGAGACATGAAACCACCTTGTACCCCCCTATTTTCGGGTACGGGCTTTCCATTGGTACCACCCTCGAGCCTGTACAACGTTCGAGTCCGGAGATATGGGCGAAATAAAGTTTGTTTTTCCTGTATCTCCGGACAGGAAGGTCGTAGAGAGTCGTGGGTGGTACCGTTGGATGCAGAATGGTCGAATTATATTAGACGAACGTGGTTTCCAAGTGTCTAGGATGTACGGTTCGGGAGTTATTCAAGAAAAACGCTCGTCCAATCAGATCGCAGCATGCGAACCTGAGTGGAAAAATGACTAAGTGTCACAGCCGAAAAACTTCCTCCAGAAAGTAGTTAGGAGCACGTTTCAGACCATTTGGAGTCGATTGGTAGTGATTTTGCGAGATGTTTTTTCAAAATCATATATGGAGATCTACATGCAATAAGTAGCCATCAACATGAAAATGAGTAATGACATAATAATGGAAGGGTTAGGGTTAGGGGTTAGGGGTTAGGGGTTAGGGTTAGGGTTAGGGGTTAGGGTTAGGGTTAGGGTTAGGGGTTAGGGTTAGGGTTAGGGTTAGGGTTAGGGTTAGGGGTTAGGGGTTAGGGGTTAGGGTTAGGGGATGAAAACCACCTATCGTCGCCCCCGACGATAACTTCAAAGGTGCATATCTCGGGAACGGAAGGTCGTAGAGACATGAAACCACCTTGTACCCCCCTATTTTAGGGTTAGGGTTAGGGTTAGGAGTAAAGGTAAAGAGCCCCTCCTCTGACGAGGAAGGGAAGTGCACGGTCCATCCCCTGGTGCTGCCACCCTGGAGTTCCCCTATGCAAAAATTAGCCTTTAAAAGCATTAGCTTTTAGCTTGATGTTGCTTAGCTCTTAGCTTGATGTTATTTTGCTTAGTCAGCTTTGGTTCAAAAAATTAGCCATCTTAGCTTTAGTTTCTGTACTTAGTTTAATCTTATTTTGGCTTGTCTTGCCTTTTATTTCTTCTCTTAGTCTTAATTTCGTTAGCTTAGGCGTATTGTTGATTTTTCTAATTTGGTTTTTGTTGTTTTAGTTAAGTTTTACTTTGTTTGGTGCTTTCGGGCAACGTTTCGGCCTGTATTGTGCCTTCCTCAGGCCCTAGCACCATCTGTATCTCCGTCCGAATTAAACCGAATGAGAGAGCTGACCGGCTTATATAGCCCTACAGCTCCGCCCCCTTCCCTTTTTGCCAATTTGGTTTTAAAGTCAAACCATTTTTGTTTTTTCCTTTTTCTTAGGTTCTCCAATTCTCCTATCCTTTCCTTCTTTCCTTAATCCATCTCTAAAACCTCCCTTCCCTTTAGATTATGTTCTGCCTATCGCGGCTAGTCCCTATTCTTTGCTTTTCATGACTTTACCTTCTGCCTAAGTGGGTGTAGCCTCACTTGGCTGTGGTTTTTAGCCTTTACTAAGCCATCTTGCTTTCGTGACGTCTCCTTATGCCTAAGTTGGCCTCTTTGCCTAACTTGGCTGTGGATTTTGCCCTTACTTAGCAAGTCCCTATTCTGTTTTTTATGATTTGAACATATCTGTGGGGTTAGGGTTAGGGTTAGGGGTAGGTTAGGGTTAGGGCTTAGGATTAGGGTTAGCTATACCAACTAGGGTTAAGGTTAGGGTTAGGGGTTGGGGGGAGGGTAGGGTTGTAGGGGCTCCAGGGTGACAGCATTAGTCCAAGGGAGGCACTGGCTGGTTAGGAGTAAAGGTAAAGAGCCCCTCCTCTGACGAGGAAGGGAAGTGCACGGTCCATCCCCTGGTGCTGCCACCCTGGAGTTCCCCTATGCAAAAATTAGCCTTTAAAAGCATTAGCTTTTAGCTTGATGTTGCTTAGCTCTTAGCTTGATGTTATTTTGCTTAGTCAGCTTTGGTTCAAAAAATTAGCCATCTTAGCTTTAGTTTCTGTACTTAGTTTAATCTTATTTTGGCTTGTCTTGCCTTTTATTTCTTCTCTTAGTCTTAATTTCGTTAGCTTAGGCGTATTGTTGATTTTTCTAATTTGGTTTTTGTTGTTTTAGTTAAGTTTTACTTTGTTTGGTGCTTTCGGGCAAC
>NW_024469759.1:22500-29974 GCF_017976425.1 Toxotes jaculatrix
GTCACAGCCGAAAAACTTCCTCCAGAAAGTAGTTAGGAGCACGTTTCAGACCATTTGGAGTCGATTGGTAGTGATTTTGCGAGATGTTTTTTCAAAATCATATATGGAGATCTACATGCAATAAGGGTTAGGGTTAGGGTTAGGGTTAGGGTTAAGGGGATGAAAGGGTTAGGGGTTAGGGTTAGGGTTAGGGTTAGGGTTAGGGGTTAGGGTTAGGGTTAGGGTTAGGGTTAGGGTTAAGGGGATGAAAACCACCTATCGTCGCCCCCGACGATAACTTCAAAGGTGCATATCTCGGGAACGGAAGGTCGTAGAGACATGAAACCACCTTGTACCCCCCTATTTTCGGGTACGGGCTTTCCATTGGTACCACCCTCGAGCCTGTACAACGTTCGAGTCCGGAGATATGGCCGAAATAAAGTTTGTTTTTCCTGTATCTCCGGACAGGAAGGTCGTAGAGAGTCGTGGGTGGTACCGTTGGATGGGTTAGGGTTAGGGTTAGGGTTAGGGTTAGGGTTAGGGTTAGGGTTAGGTTAAGGGGATGAAAACCACCTATCGTCGCCCCCGACGATAACTTCAAAGGTGCATATCTCGGGAACGGAAGGTCGTAGAGACATGAAACCACCTTGTACCCCCCTATTTTCGGGTACGGGCTTTCCATTGGTACCACCCTCGAGCCTGTACAACGTTCGAGTCCGGAGATATGGCCGAAATAAAGTTTGTTTTTCCTGTATCTCCGGACAGGAAGGTCGTAGAGAGTCGTGGGTGGTACCGTTGGATGCAGAATGGTCGAATTATATTAGACGAAGGTGGTTTCCAAGTGTCTAGGATGTACGGTTCGGGAGTTATTCAAGAAAAACGCTCGTCCAATCAGATCGCAGCATGCGAACCTGAGTGGAAAAATGACTAAGTGTCACAGCCGAAAAACTTCCTCCAGAAAGTAGTTAGGAGCACGTTTCAGACCATTTGGAGTCGATTGGTAGTGATTTTGCGAGATGTTTTTTCAAAATCATATATGGAGATCTACATGCAATAAGTAGCCATCAACATGAAAATGAGTAATGACATAATAATGGAATCTTTAGTTGTGTTAGGGTTAGGGTTAGGGTTAGGGTTAGGGTTAAGGGGTTAGGGTTAGGGTTAGGGTTAGGGGTTAGGGTTAGGGTTAGGGTTAGGGTTAAGGGGATGAAAAGGGTTAGGGTTAGGGTTAGGGTTAGGGTTAGGGGTTAGGGTTAGGGTTAGGGTTAGGGTTAGGGGTTAGGGGTTAGGGTTAGGGTTAGGGTTAGGGTTAGGGTTAGGGTTAAGGGGATGAAAACCACCTATCGTCGCCCCCGACGATAACTTCAAAGGTGCATATCTCGGGAACGGAAGGTCGTAGAGACATGAAACCACCTTGTACCCCCCTATTTTCGGGTACGGGCTTTCCATTGGTACCACCCTCGAGCCTGTACAACGTTCGAGTCCGGAGATATGGGCGAAATAAAGTTTGTTTTTCCTGTATCTCCGGACAGGAAGGTCGTAGAGAGTCGTGGGTGGTACCGTTGGATGCAGAATGGTCGAATTATATTAGACGAACGTGGTTTCCAAGTGTCTAGGATGTACGGTTCGGGAGTTATTCAAGAAAAACGCTCGTCCAATCAGATCGCAGCATGCGAACCTGAGTGGAAAAATGACTAAGTGTCACAGCCGAAAAACTTCCTCCAGAAAGTAGTTAGGAGCACGTTTCAGAGCCTTGTGAGTCGTTTGGACCCCACTTTTTGTGATACTTTTTGAAAAGTTAAGGTCAGGTTTTTAGGGTTGGGAAGGGGTTAAAAGTGTTGTTAGGGTTAGGGTTAGGGTTAGGGGGTTAGGGGGTTAGGGGGTTAGGGTTAGGGTTAGGGTTAGGTGTGGGGACCTGAGTCCTTCCCTTCTTTTTTGAAGGGAAGGTGGGTGCACGGGTTAGGGTTAGGGTTAGGGTTAGGTTAAGGGGATGAAAACCACCTATCGTCGCCCCCGACGATAACTTCAAAGGTGCATATCTCGGGAACGGAAGGTCGTAGAGACATGAAACCACCTTGTACCCCCCTATTTTCGGGTACGGGCTTTCCATTGGTACCACCCTCGAGCCTGTACAACGTTCGAGTCCGGAGATATGGGCGAAATAAAGTTTTTTTTTCCTGTATCTCCGGACAGGAAGGTCGTAGAGAGTCGTGGGTGGTACCGTTGGATGCAGAATGGTCGAATTATATTAGACGAACGTGGTTTCCAAGTGTCTAGGATGTACGGTTCGGGAGTTATTCAAGAAAAACGCTCGTCCAATCAGATCGCAGCATGCGAACCTGAGTGGAAAAATGACTAAGTGTCACAGCCGAAAAACTTCCTCCAGAAAGTAGTTAGGAGCACGTTTCAGACCATTTGGAGTCGATTGGTAGTGATTTTGCGAGATGTTTTTTCAAAATCATATATGGAGATCTACATGCAATAAGTAGCCATCAACATGAAAATGAGGGTTAGGGTTAGGGTTAGGTGTGGGGATCTCTCTTTCTTTAGGGTTAGGATTATTAATTAGGGTTGGGGCTAAAATAAATAATTAAAGTGGTTAAGGTTAGGATTATGAATTAGGATTTGGACTAAAATAAATAATTAATAGGTTAAGGTTAGGGTTAGAAGAATACAATGTGGTTAGGGTTAGGGTTAGGGTTAGGAGTTAGGTAAAAAGGGTTAGGGTTAGGGTTAGGGTTAAGGGGATGAAAACCACCTATCGTCGCCCCCGACGATAACTTCAAAGGTGCATATCTCGGGAACGGAAGGTCGTAGAGACATGAAACCACCTTGTACCCCCCTATTTTCGGGTACGGGCTTTCCATTGGTACCACCCTCGAGCCTGTACAACGTTCGAGTCCGGAGATATGGGCGAAATAAAGTTTGTTTTTCCTGTATCTCCGGACAGGAAGGTTAGGGTTAGGGTTAGGTTAAGGGGATGAAAACCACCTATCGTCGCCCCCGACGATAACTTCAAAGGTGCATATCTCGGGAACGGAAGGTCGTAGAGACATGAAACCACCTTGTACCCCCCTATTTTCGGGTACGGGCTTTCCATTGGTACCACCCTCGAGCCTGTACAACGTTCGAGTCCGGAGATATGGGTTAGGGTTAGGGTTAGGGTTAGGGTTAGGGGTTAGGGTTAGGGTTAGGGTTAGGGTTAGGGTTAGGGTTAGGGGTTAGGGTTAGGGTTAGGGTTAGGGTTAGGGGTTAGGGGTTAGGGTTAGGGTTAGGGTTAGGGTTAGGTTAAGGGGATGAAAACCACCTATCGTCGCCCCCGACGATAACTTCAAAGGTGCATATCTCGGGAACGGAAGGTCGTAGAGACATGAAACCACCTTGTACCCCCCTATTTTCGGGTACGGGCTTTCCATTGGTACCACCCTCGAGCCTGTACAACGTTCGAGTCCGGAGATATGGCCGAAATAAAGTTTGTTTTTCCTGTATCTCCGGACAGGAAGGTCGTAGAGAGTCGTGGGTGGTACCGTTGGATGCAGAATGGTCGAATTATATTAGACGAAGGTGGTTTCCAAGTGTCTAGGATGTACGGTTCGGGAGTTATTCAAGAAAAACGCTCGTCCAATCAGATCGCAGCATGCGAACCTGAGTGGAAAAATGACTAAGTGTCACAGCCGAAAAACTTCCTCCAGAAAGTAGTTAGGAGCACGTTTCAGACCATTTGGAGTCGATTGGTAGTGATTTTGCGAGATGTTTTTTCAAAATCATATATGGAGATCTACATGCAATAAGGGTTAGGGTTAGGGTTAGGGTTAGGGTTAAGGGGATGAAAGGGTTAGGGGTTAGGGTTAGGGTTAGGGTTAGGGTTAGGGGTTAGGGTTAGGGTTAGGGTTAGGGTTAGGGTTAGGTTAAGGGGATGAAAACCACCTATCGTCGCCCCCGACGATAACTTCAAAGGTGCATATCTCGGGAACGGAAGGTCGTAGAGACATGAAACCACCTTGTACCCCCCTATTTTCGGGTACGGGCTTTCCATTGGTACCACCCTCGAGCCTGTACAACGTTCGAGTCCGGAGATATGGCCGAAATAAAGTTAGGGTTAGGGTTAGGGTTAGGGTTAGGGTTAGGGGGTTAGGGTTAGGGTTAGGGTTAGGGTTAAGGGGATGAAAACCACCTATCGTCGCCCCCGACGATAACTTCAAAGGTGCATATCTCGGGAACGGAAGGTCGTAGAGACATGAAACCACCTTGTACCCCCCTATTTTCGGGTACGGGCTTTCCATTGGTACCACCCTCGAGCCTGTACAACGTTCGAGTCCGGAGATATGGCCGAAATAAAGTTTTTTTTTCCTGTATCTCCGGACAGGAAGGTCGTAGAGAGTCGTGGGTGGTACCGTTGGATGCAGAATGGTCGAATTATATTAGACGAACGTGGTTTCCAAGTGTCTAGGATGTACGGTTCGGGAGTTATTCAAGAAAAACGCTCGTCCAATCAGATCGCAGCATGCGAACCTGAGTGGAAAAATGACTAAGTGTCACAGCCGAAAAACTTCCTCCAGAAAGTAGTTAGGAGCACGTTTCAGACCATTTGGAGTCGATTGGTAGTGATTTTGCGAGATGTTTTTTCAAAATCATATATGGAGATCTACATGCAATAAGTAGCCATCAACATGAAAATGACTAATGACATAATAATGGAATCTTTAGTTGTGTTAGGGTTAGGGTTAGGGTTAGGGTTAAGGGGATGAAAACCACCTATCGTCGCCCCCGACGATAACTTCAAAGGTGCATATCTCGGGAACGGAAGGTCGTAGAGACATGAAACCACCTTGTACCCCCCTATTTTCGTGTACGGGCTTTCCATTGGTACCACCCTCGAGCCTGTACAACGTTCGAGTCCGGAGATATGGGCGAAATAAAGTTTGTTTTTCCTGTATCTCCGGACAGGAAGGTCGTAGAGAGTCGTGGGTGGTACCGTTGGATGCAGAATGGTCGAATTATATTAGACGAACGTGGTTTCCAAGTGTCTAGGATGTACGGTTCGGGAGTTATTCAAGAAAAACGCTCGTCCAATCAGATCGCAGCATGCGAACCTGAGTGGAAAAATGACTAAGTGTCACAGCCGAAAAACTTCCTCCAGAAAGTAGTTAGGAGCACGTTTCAGAGCATTTGGAGTCGATTGGTAGTGATTTTGCGAGATGTTTTTTCAAAATCATATATGGAGATCTACATGCAATAAGTAGCCATCAACATGAAAATGACTAATGACATAATAATGGAATCTTTAGTTGTGTTAGGGTTAGGGGTTAGGGGTTAGGGTTAGGGTTAGGGTTAGGGTTAGGGTTAGGGGTTAGGGTTAGGGGTTAGGGGTTAGGGGTTAGGGTTAGGGGTTAGGGTTAGGGTTAGGGTTAGGGTTAGGGTTAAGGGGATGAAAACCACCTATCGTCGCCCCCGACGATAACTTCAAAGGTGCATATCTCGGGAACGGAAGGTCGTAGAGACATGAAACCACCTTGTACCCCCCTATTTTCGGGTACGGGCTTTCCATTGGTACCACCCTCGAGCCTGTACAACGTTCGAGTCCGGAGATATGGCCGAAATAAAGTTTGTTTTTCCTGTATCTCCGGACAGGAAGGTCGTAGAGAGTCGTGGGTGGTACCGTTGGATGCAGAATGGTCGAATTATATTAGACGAAGGTGGTTTCCAAGTGTCTAGGATGTACGGTTCGGGAGTTATTCAAGAAAAACGCTCGTCCAATCAGATCGCAGCATGCGAACCTGAGTGGAAAAATGACTAAGTGTCACAGCCGAAAAACTTCCTCCAGAAAGTAGTTAGGAGCACGTTTCAGACCATTTGGAGTCGATTGGTAGTGATTTTGCGAGATGTTTTTTCAAAATCATATATGGAGATCTACATGCAATAAGGGTTAGGGTTAGGGTTAGGGTTAGGGTTAAGGGGATGAAAGGGTTAGGGGTTAGGGTTAGGGTTAGGGTTAGGGTTAGGGGTTAGGGTTAGGGTTAGGGTTAGGGTTAGGGTTAAGGGGATGAAAACCACCTATCGTCGCCCCCGACGATAACTTCAAAGGTGCATATCTCGGGAACGGAAGGTCGTAGAGACATGAAACCACCTTGTACCCCCCTATTTTCGGGTACGGGCTTTCCATTGGTACCACCCTCGAGCCTGTACAACGTTCGAGTCCGGAGATATGGCCGAAATAAAGTTTGTTTTTCCTGTATCTCCGGACAGGAAGGTCGTAGAGAGTCGTGGGTGGTACCGTTGGATGGGTTAGGGTTAGGGTTAGGGTTAGGGTTAGGGTTAGGGTTAGGGTTAGGTTAAGGGGATGAAAACCACCTATCGTCGCCCCCGACGATAACTTCAAAGGTGCATATCTCGGGAACGGAAGGTCGTAGAGACATGAAACCACCTTGTACCCCCCTATTTTCGGGTACGGGCTTTCCATTGGTACCACCCTCGAGCCTGTACAACGTTCGAGTCCGGAGATATGGCCGAAATAAAGTTTGTTTTTCCTGTATCTCCGGACAGGAAGGTCGTAGAGAGTCGTGGGTGGTACCGTTGGATGCAGAATGGTCGAATTATATTAGACGAAGGTGGTTTCCAAGTGTCTAGGATGTACGGTTCGGGAGTTATTCAAGAAAAACGCTCGTCCAATCAGATCGCAGCATGCGAACCTGAGTGGAAAAATGACTAAGTGTCACAGCCGAAAAACTTCCTCCAGAAAGTAGTTAGGAGCACGTTTCAGACCATTTGGAGTCGATTGGTAGTGATTTTGCGAGATGTTTTTTCAAAATCATATATGGAGATCTACATGCAATAAGTAGCCATCAACATGAAAATGAGTAATGACATAATAATGGAATCTTTAGTTGTGTTAGGGTTAGGGTTAGGGTTAGGGTTAGGGTTAAGGGGTTAGGGTTAGGGTTAGGGTTAGGGGTTAGGGTTAGGGTTAGGGTTAGGGTTAAGGGGATGAAAAGGGTTAGGGTTAGGGTTAGGGTTAGGGTTAGGGGTTAGGGTTAGGGTTAGGGTTAGGGTTAGGGGTTAGGGGTTAGGGTTAGGGTTAGGGTTAGGGTTAGGGTTAGGGTTAAGGGGATGAAAACCACCTATCGTCGCCCCCGACGATAACTTCAAAGGTGCATATCTCGGGAACGGAAGGTCGTAGAGACATGAAACCACCTTGTACCCCCCTATTTTCGGGTACGGGCTTTCCATTGGTACCACCCTCGAGCCTGTACAACGTTCGAGTCCGGAGATATGGGCGAAATAAAGTTTGTTTTTCCTGTATCTCCGGACAGGAAGGTCGTAGAGAGTCGTGGGTGGTACCGTTGGATGCAGAATGGTCGAATTATATTAGACGAACGTGGTTTCCAAGTGTCTAGGATGTACGGTTCGGGAGTTATTCAAGAAAAACGCTCGTCCAATCAGATCGCAGCATGCGAACCTGAGTGGAAAAATGACTAAGTGTCACAGCCGAAAAACT
>NW_024469760.1:2500-5000 GCF_017976425.1 Toxotes jaculatrix
AACCCTAACCCTAACCCTAACCCTAACCCTAACCCTAACCCTAACCCTAACCCTAACCCTAACCCTAACCCTAACCCTAACCCTAACCCTAACCCTAACCCTAACCCTAACCCTAACCCTAACCCTAACCCTAACCCTAACCCTAACCCTAACCCTAACCCTAACCCTAACCCTAACCCTAACCCTAACCCTAACCCTAACCCTAACCCTAACCCTAACCCTAACCCTAACCCTAACCCTAACCCTAACCCTAACCCTAACCCTAACCCTAACCCTAACCCTAACCCTAACCCTAACCCTAACCCTAACCCTAACCCTAACCCTAACCCTAACCCTAACCCTAACCCTAACCCTAACCCTAACCCTAACCCTAACCCTAACCCTAACCCTAACCCTAACCCTAACCCTAACCCTAACCCTAACCCTAACCCTAACCCTAACCCTAACCCTAACCCTAACCCTAACCCTAACCCTAACCCTAACCCTAACCCTAACCCTAACCCTAACCCTAACCCTAACCCTAACCCTAACCCTAACCCTAACCCTAACCCTAACCCTAACCCTAACCCTAACCCTAACCCTAACCCTAACCCTAACCCTAACCCTAACCCTAACCCTAACCCTAACCCTAACCCTAACCCTAACCCTAACCCTAACCCTAACCCTAACCCTAACCCTAACCCTAACCCTAACCCTAACCCTAACCCTAACCCTAACCCTAACCCTAACCCTAACCCTAACCCTAACCCTAACCCTAACCCTAACCCTAACCCTAACCCTAACCCTAACCCTAACCCTAACCCTAACCCTAACCCTAACCCTAACCCTAACCCTAACCCTAACCCTAACCCTAACCCTAACCCTAACCCTAACCCTAACCCTAACCCTAACCCTAACCCTAACCCTAACCCTAACCCTAACCCTAACCCTAACCCTAACCCTAACCCTAACCCTAACCCTAACCCTAACCCTAACCCTAACCCTAACCCTAACCCTAACCCTACCCTAACCCTAACCCTAACCCTAACCCTAACCCTAACCCTAACCCTAACCACACCTAACCCTAACCCCTAACCCCTAACCCTAACCCATCCAATTTAAAATTGACGGGCCATCCAAAAACCCTACCCCTAACCCTAACCCTAACCCTAACCCTCATCCCTTTAACCCTAACCCCTAACCCCTAACCCTAACCCTAACCCTTCCATTATTATGTCATTACTCATTTTCATGTTGATGGCTACTTATTGCATGTAGATCTCCATATATGATTTTGAAAAAACATCTCGCAAAATCACTACCAATCGACTCCAAATGGTCTGAAACGTGCTCCTAACTACTTTCTGGAGGAAGTTTTTCGGCTGTGACACTTAGTCATTTTTCCACTCAGGTTCGCATGCTGCGATCTGATTGGACGAGCGTTTTTCTTGAATAACTCCCGAACCGTACATCCTAGACACTTGGAAACCACGTTCGTCTAATATAATTCGACCATTCTGCATCCAACGGTACCACCCACGACTCTCTACGACCTTCCTGTCCGGAGATACAGGAAAAACAAACTTTATTTCGGCCATATCTCCGGACTCGAACGTTGTACAGGCTCGAGGGTGGTACCAATGGAAAGCCCGTACCCGAAAATAGGGGGGTACAAGGTGGTTTCATGTCTCTACGACCTTCCGTTCCCGAGATATGCACCTTTGAAGTTATCGTCGGGGGCGACGATAGGTGGTTTTCATCCCCTTAACCTAACCCTAACCCTAACCCTAACCCTAACCCTAACCCTAACCCTAACCCTAACCCCTAACCCTAACCCTAACCCTAACCCTAACCCTAACCCTAACCCTAACCCCTAACCCTAACCCTAACCCTAACCCTAACCCTAACCCTAACCCTAACCCCTAACCCCTAACCCCTAACCCTAACCCATCCAATTTAAAATTGACGGGCCATCCAAAAACCCTACCCCTAACCCTAACCCTAACCCTAACCCTCATCCCTTTAACCCTAACCCCTAACCCCTAACCCTAACCCTAACCCTTCCATTATTATGTCATTACTCATTTTCATGTTGATGGCTACTTATTGCATGTAGATCTCCATATATGATTTTGAAAAAACATCTCGCAAAATCACTACCAATCGACTCCAAATGGTCTGAAACGTGCTCCTAACTACTTTCTGGAGGAAGTTTTTCGGCTGTGACACTTAGTCATTTTTCCACTCAGGTTCGCATGCTGCGATCTGATTGGACGAGCGTTTTTCTTGAATAACTCCCGAACCGTACATCCTAGACACTTGGAAACCACGTTCGTCTAATATAATTCGACCATTCTGCATCCAACGGTACCACCCACGACTCTCTACGACCTTCCTGTCCGGAGATACAGGAAAAACAAACTTTATTTCGGCCATATCTCCGGACTCGAACGTTGTACAGGCTCGAGGGTGGTACCAATGGAAAGCCCGTACCCGAAAATAGGGGGGTACAAGGTGGTTT
>NW_024469760.1:25000-45095 GCF_017976425.1 Toxotes jaculatrix
GCTACGGAGAGTGCTCATTCCTACTCAGACTGCCGAGGAGGAAACATCATTGCAGAAAGCAGCAGCCGGATTGATTTTTTTCGTGTGCCTTGACCTGAGGAAGACCTGAGAAGGTTGAAACGTTGTCAGTGGGCACACATTTTTTCTTTTATTTCATACTAAACACATATTGATTTTTTCTTTTTCTTAAAAACAGTTTTTTTGTTCTTTAGGTTTTCTTTATTGATTTCATTTTACTTTATTTTTCACGAATTTCATATCTTCCTAATAAATAACATTAAAAAAAACAATACATTTATCAATAAATAACAAATACATAAATAAATAAATAAATACAACACTTCATCACAGGATAGCCATTATGGCTCCTGGCCAGGACACCCAAGGGTGGACCACTGTGCGCTACGGGAAACGCCGCCAGCGTTCCCGTCAGCATTATCAGCAGCAGGGTGGCGGGGACAACTGGGGGAAGGACCGCGCACGCCCTGTACCCTCTGGGGGACAGGCTTTTGTCTCCTTCCCTAAACATACGGGAAAACTCAGCAAAATGCTTCTTCTAATGTAAAATAGTGTTTCCATGCTGGAAAAAGTCTTATTTTGACGCCAGCAGCACATTTGATACAAAGCTGTCATTTCAGCTCAAACGGTAAAATTTCACCGTTCCTGCCCATATGAGAATGTTTTTCACAACGTTTGCCCTGAAAGTGCCAGGTACTGCAGATGACAGAAACATACTTGAAAACTCAGCAAAATGCTTCTTCTAATGTAAAATAGTGTTTCCATGCTGGAAAAAGTCTTATTTTGACGCCAGAAACATATTTTAGACACACCGTTCATTTCAGCACTAACTGACTGAAACTTGCCGTTTTAAGCGTTTCCAGCCATTCTCTGTGTGTCTGGGACACAGCGTGTGCCCTGAAAATGCCACACAGTACAAATCACAGAAACACACGGGAAAACTCAGCAAAATGCTTCTTCTAATGTAAAATAGTGTTTCCATGCTGGAAAAAGTCTTATTTTGACGCCAGCAACATATTTGATGAAAAGCTGTCATTTCAGCTCAAACGGTAAAATTTCACCGTTCCTGGCCATATGAGACTGTTTTTCACAACGTTTGCCCTGAAAGTGCCAGGTACTGCAGATGACAGAAACATACTTGAAAACTCTGCAAAATGCTTCTTCTAATGTAAAATAGTGTTTCCATGCTGGAAACAGTCTTATTTTGACGCCAGCAACATATTTTAGACACACCGTTCATTTCAGCACTAACTGACTGAAACTTGCCGTTTTAAGCGTTTCCAGCCATTCTCCGTGTGTCTGGGACACAGCGTGTGCCCTGAAAATGCCACACAGTACAAATCACAGAAACATACTTGAAAACTCTGCGAAATGCTTCTTCTAACGTAAAATAGTGGTTCCATGCTGGAAAAAGTCTTATTTTGACGCCAGCAACATATTTGATGCAAAGCTGTCATTTCAGCTCAAACGGTAAAATTTCACCGTTCCTGGCCATATGAGACTGTTTTTCACAACGTTTTCCCTGAAAATGCCACACAGTACAAATCACAGAAACATACTTGAAAACTCTGCCAAATGCTTCTTCTAATGTAAAATAGTGTTTCCATGCTGGAAAAAGTCTTATTTTGACGCCAGCAACATATTTTAGACACACCGTTCATTTCAGCACTAACTGACTGAAACTTACCGTTTTGAGCGTTTCCAGCCATTCTCTGTGTGTCTGGGACACAGCTTGTGCCCTGAAAATGCCACGCAGTGCAAATCACAGAAACATACTTGAAAACTCTGCAAAATGCTTCTTCTAATGTAAAATAGTGTTTCCATGCTGGAAAAAGTCTTATTTTGACGCCAGCAACATATTTGATGCAAAGCTGTCATTTCAGCTCAAACGGTAAAATTTCACCGTTCCTGGCCATATGAGACTGTTTTTCACAACGTTTGCCCTGAAAGTGCCAGGTACTGCAGATGAAAGAAACACACGGGAAAACTCTGCAAAATGCTTCTTCTAATGTAAAATAGTGTTTCCATGCTGGAAACAGTCTTATTTTGACGCCAGCAACATATTTTAGACACACCGTTCATTTCAGCACTAACTGACTGAAACTTGCCGTTTTAAGCGTTTCCAGCCATTCTCCGTGTGTCTGGGACACAGCGTGTGCCCTGAAAATGCCACACAGTACAAATCACAGAAACATACTTGAAAACTCTGCCAAATGCTTCTTCTAACGTAAAATAGTGTTTCCATGCTGGAAAAAGTCTTATTTTGACGCCAGCAACATATTTGATGCAAAGCTGTCATTTCAGCTCAAACGGTAAAATTTCACCGTTCCTGGCCATATGAGAGTGTTTTTCACAACGTTTTCCCTGAAAATGCCACACAGTGCAAATCACAGAAACATACTTGAAAACTCTGCGAAATGCTTCTTCTAACGTAAAATAGTGTTTCCATGCTGGAAAAAGTCTTATTTTGACGCCAGCAACATATTTGATGCAAAGCTGTCATTTCAGCTCAAACGGTAAAATTTCACCGTTCCTGGCCATATGAGAGTGTTTTTCACAACGTTTTCCCTGAAAATGCCACACAGTACAAATCACAGAAACATACTTGAAAACTCTGCGAAATGCTTCTTCTAATGTAAAATAGTGTTTCCATGCTGGAAAAAGTCTTATTTTGACGCCAGCAACATATTTGATGCAAAGCTGTCATTTCAGCTCAAACGGTAAAATTTCACCGTTCCTGGCCATATGAGACTGTTTTTCACAACGTTTGCCCTGAAAGTGCCAGGTACTGCAGATGAAAGAAACACACGGGAAAACTCAGCAAAATGCTTCTTCTAATGTAAAATAGTGTTTCCATGCTGGAAACAGTCTTATTTTGACGCCAGCAACATATTTTAGACACACCGTTCATTTCAGCACTAACTGACTGAAACTTGCCGTTTTAAGCGTTTCCAGCCATTCTCCGTGTGTCGGGGACACAGCGTGTGCCCTGAAAATGCCACACAGTACAAATCACAGAAACATACTTGAAAACTCTGCAAAATGCTTCTTCTAATGTAAAATAGTGTTTCCATGCTGGAAAAAGTCTTATTTTGACGCCAGCAACATATTTGATGCAAAGCTGTCATTTCAGCTCAAACGGTAAAAT
Source organism: Toxotes jaculatrix (assembly GCF_017976425.1). Taxonomy (NCBI): domain Eukaryota; kingdom Metazoa; phylum Chordata; class Actinopteri; family Toxotidae; genus Toxotes; species Toxotes jaculatrix. Next base: position 28,167 of record NW_024469760.1, read on the forward strand.
TTCACCGTTCCTGGCCATATGAGACTGTTTTTCACAACGTTTGCCCTGAAAGTGCCAGGTACTGCAGATGAAAGAAACACACGGGAAAACTCTGCAAAATGCTTCTTCTAATGTAAAATAGTGTTTCCATGCTGGAAACAGTCTTATTTTGACGCCAGCAACATATTTTAGACACACCGTTCATTTCAGCACTAACTGACTGAAACTTGCCGTTTTAAGCGTTTCCAGCCATTCTCCGTGTGTCTGGGACACAGCGTGTGCCCTGAAAATGCCACACAGTACAAATCACAGAAACATACTTGAAAACTCTGCGAAATGCTTCTTCTAATGTAAAATAGTGTTTCCATGCTGGAAAAAGTCTTATTTTGACGCCAGCAACATATTTGATGCAAAGCTGTCATTTCAGCTCAAACGGTAAAATTTCACCGTTCCTGGCCATATGAGACTGTTTTTCACAACGTTTGCCCTGAAAGTGCCAGGTACTGCAGATGAAAGAAACACACGGGAAAACTCTGCAAAATGCTTCTTCTAATGTAAAATAGTGTTTCCATGCTGGAAACAGTCTTATTTTGACGCCAGCAACATATTTTAGACACACCGTTCATTTCAGCACTAACTGACTGAAACTTGCCGTTTTAAGCGTTTCCAGCCATTCTCCGTGTGTCGGGGACACAGCGTGTGCCCTGAAAATGCCACACAGTACAAATCACAGAAACATACTTGAAAACTCTGCCAAATGCTTCTTCTAATGTAAAATAGTGTTTCCATGCTGGAAAAAGTCTTATTTTGACGCCAGCAACATATTTGATGCAAAGCTGTCATATCAGCTCAAACGGTAAAATTTCACCGTTCCTGGCCATATGAGACTGTTTTTCACAACGTTTGCCCTGAAAGTGCCAGGTACTGCAGATGAAAGAAACACACGGGAAAACTCTGCAAAATGCTTCTTCTAATGTAAAATAGTGTTTCCATGCTGGAAACAGTCTTATTTTGACGCCAGCAACATATTTTAGACACACCGTTCATTTCAGCACTAACTGACTGAAACTTGCCGTTTTAAGCGTTTCCAGCCATTCTCCGTGTGTCGGGGACACAGCGTGTGCCCTGAAAATGCCACACAGTACAAATCACAGAAACATACTTGAAAACTCTGCAAAATGCTTCTTCTAATGTAAAATAGTGTTTCCATGCTGGAAAAAGTCTTATTTTGACGCCAGCAACATATTTGATGCAAAGCTGTCATTTCAGCTCAAACGGTAAAATTTCACCGTTCCTGGCCATATGAGACTGTTTTTCACAACGTTTGCCCTGAAAGTGCCAGGTACTGCAGATGAAAGAAACACACGGGAAAACTCTGCAAAATGCTTCTTCTAATGTAAAATAGTGTTTCCATGCTGGAAACAGTCTTATTTTGACGCCAGCAACATATTTTAGACACACCGTTCATTTCAGCACTAACTGACTGAAACTTGCCGTTTTAAGCGTTTCCAGCCATTCTCCGTGTGTCTGGGACACAGCGTGTGCCCTGAAAATGCCACACAGTACAATCACAGAAACATACTTGAAAACTCTGCGAAATGCTTCTTCTAACGTAAAATAGTGGTTCCATGCTGGAAAAAGTCTTATTTTGACGCCAGCAACATATTTGATGCAAAGCTGTCATTTCAGCTCAAACGGTAAAATTTCACCGTTCCTGGCCATATGAGAGTGTTTTTCACAACGTTTTCCCTGAAAATGCCACACAGTACAAATCACAGAAACATACTTGAAAACTCTGCGAAATGCTTCTTCTAATGTAAAATAGTGTTTCCATGCTGGAAAAAGTCTTATTTTGACGCCAGCAACATATTTGATGCAAAGCTGTCATTTCAGCTCAAACGGTAAAATTTCACCGTTCCTGGCCATATGAGACTGTTTTTCACAACGTTTGCCCTGAAAGTGCCAGGTACTGCAGATGAAAGAAACACACGGGAAAACTCTGCAAAATGCTTCTTCTAATGTAAAATAGTGTTTCCATGCTGGAAACAGTCTTATTTTGACGCCAGCAACATATTTTAGACACACCGTTCATTTCAGCACTAACTGACTGAAACTTGCCGTTTTAAGCGTTTCCAGCCATTCTCCGTGTGTCTGGGACACAGCGTGTGCCCTGAAAATGCCACACAGTACAAATCACAGAAACATACTTGAAAACTCTGCCAAATGCTTCTTCTAACGTAAAATAGTGGTTCCATGCTGGAAAAAGTCTTATTTTGACGCCAGCAACATATTTGATGCAAAGCTGTCATTTCAGCTCAAACGGTAAAATTTCACCGTTCCTGGCCATATGAGAGTGTTTTTCACAACGTTTTCCCTGAAAATGCCACACAGTACAAATCACAGAAACATACTTGAAAACTCTGCGAAATGCTTCTTCTAATGTAAAATAGTGTTTCCATGCTGGAAACAGTCTTATTTTGACGCCAGCAACATATTTTAGACACACCGTTCATTTCAGCACTAACTGACTGAAACTTGCCGTTTTAAGCGTTTCCAGCCATTCTCCGTGTGTCTGGGACACAGCGTGTGCCCTGAAAATGCCACACAGTACAAATCACAGAAACATACTTGAAAACTCTGCCAAATGCTTCTTCTAACGTAAAATAGTGTTTCCATGCTGGAAAAAGTCTTATTTTGACGCCAGCAACATATTTGATGCAAAGCTGTCATTTCAGCTCAAACGGTAAAATTTCACCGTTCCTGGCCATATGAGACTGTTTTTCACAACGTTTGCCCTGAAAGTGCCAGGTACTGCAGATGAAAGAAACACACGGGAAAACTCTGCAAAATGCTTCTTCTAATGTAAAATAGTGTTTCCATGCTGGAAACAGTCTTATTTTGACGCCAGCAACATATTTTAGACACACCGTTCATTTCAGCACTAACTGACTGAAACTTGCCGTTTTAAGCGTTTCCAGCCATTCTCTTTGTGTCTGGGACACAGCGTGTGCCCTGAAAATGCCACGCAGTGCAAATCACAGAAACATACTTGAAAACTCTGCAAAATGCTTCTTCTAATGTAAAATAGTGTTTCCATGCTGGAAAAAGTCTTATTTTGACGCCAGCAACATATTTGATGAAAAGCTGTCATTTCAGCTCAAACGGTAAAATTTCACCGTTCCTGCCCATATGAGAGTGTTTTTCACAACGTTTGCCCTGAAAGTGCCAGGTACTGCAGATGACAGAAACATACTTGAAAACTCTGCAAAATGCTTCTTCTAATGTAAAATAGTGTTTCCATGCTGGAAAAAGTCTTATTTTGACGCCAGCAACATATTTGATGAAAAGCTGTCATTTCAGCTCAAACGGTAAAATTTCACCGTTCCTGCCCATATGAGACTGTTTTTCACAACGTTTGCCCTGAAAGTGCCAGGTACTGCAGATGAAAGAAACACACGGGAAAACTCTGCAAAATGCTTCTTCTAATGTAAAATAGTGTTTCCATGCTGGAAACAGTCTTATTTTGACGCCAGCAACATATTTTAGACACACCGTTCATTTCAGCACTAACTGACTGAAACTTGCCGTTTTAAGCGTTTCCAGCCATTCTCCGTGTGTCGGGGACACAGCGTGTGCCCTGAAAATGCCACACAGTACAAATCACAGAAACATACTTGAAAACTCTGCAAAATGCTTCTTCTAATGTAAAATAGTGTTTCCATGCTGGAAAAAGTCTTATTTTGACGCCAGCAACATATTTGATGCAAAGCTGTCATATCAGCTCAAACGGTAAAATTTCACCGTTCCTGGCCATATGAGACTGTTTTTCACAACGTTTGCCCTGAAAGTGCCAGGTACTGCAGATGAAAGAAACACACGGGAAAACTCTGCAAAATGCTTCTTCTAATGTAAAATAGTGTTTCCATGCTGGAAAAAGTCTTATTTTGACGCCAGCAACATATTTGATGCAAAGCTGTCATTTCAGCTCAAACGGTAAAATTTCACCGTTCCTGGCCATATGAGACTGTTTTTCACAACGTTTGCCCTGAAAGTGCCAGGTACTGCAGATGAAAGAAACACACGGGAAAACTCTGCAAAATGCTTCTTCTAATGTAAAATAGTGTTTCCATGCTGGAAAAAGTCTTATTTTGACGCCAGCAACATATTTGATGCAAAGCTGTCATTTCAGCTCAAACGGTAAAATTTCACCGTTCCTGGCCATATGAGACTGTTTTTCACAACGTTTGCCCTGAAAGTGCCAGGTACTGCAGATGAAAGAAACACACGGGAAAACTCTGCAAAATGCTTCTTCTAATGTAAAATAGTGTTTCCATGCTGGAAACAGTCTTATTTTGACGCCAGCAACATATTTTAGACACACCGTTCATTTCAGCACTAACTGACTGAAACTTGCCGTTTTAAGCGTTTCCAGCCATTCTCCGTGTGTCTGGGACACAGCGTGTGCCCTGAAAATGCCACACAGTACAAATCACAGAAACATACTTGAAAACTCTGCCAAATGCTTCTTCTAACGTAAAATAGTGGTTCCATGCTGGAAAAAGTCTTATTTTGACGCCAGCAACATATTTGATGCAAAGCTGTCATTTCAGCTCAAACGGTAAAATTTCACCGTTCCTGGCCATATGAGAGTGTTTTTCACAACGTTTTCCCTGAAAATGCCACACAGTACAAATCACAGAAACATACTTGAAAACTCTGCGAAATGCTTCTTCTAATGTAAAATAGTGTTTCCATGCTGGAAAAAGTCTTATTTTGACGCCAGCAACATATTTGATGCAAAGCTGTCATTTCAGCTCAAACGGTAAAATTTCACCGTTCCTGGCCATATGAGACTGTTTTTCACAACGTTTGCCCTGAAAGTGCCAGGTACTGCAGATGAAAGAAACACACGGGAAAACTCTGCAAAATGCTTCTTCTAATGTAAAATAGTGTTTCCATGCTGGAAACAGTCTTATTTTGACGCCAGCAACATATTTTAGACACACCGTTCATTTCAGCACTAACTGACTGAAACTTGCCGTTTTAAGCGTTTCCAGCCATTCTCCGTGTGTCTGGGACACAGCGTGTGCCCTGAAAATGCCACACAGTACAAATCACAGAAACATACTTGAAAACTCTGCCAAATGCTTCTTCTAATGTAAAATAGTGTTTCCATGCTGGAAAAAGTCTTATTTTGACGCCAGCAACATATTTGATGCAAAGCTGTCATTTCAGCTCAAACGGTAAAATTTCACCGTTCCTGGCCATATGAGAGTGTTTTTCACAACGTTTTCCCTGAAAATGCCACACAGTACAAATCACAGAAACATACTTGAAAACTCTGCAAAATGCTTCTTCTAATGTAAAATAGTGTTTCCATGCTGGAAAAAGTCTTATTTTGACGCCAGCAACATATTTGATGAAAAGCTGTCATTTCAGCTCAAACGGTAAAATTTCACCGTTCCTGCCCATATGAGACTGTTTTTCACAACGTTTGCCCTGAAAGTGCCAGGTACTGCAGATGAAAGAAACACACGGGAAAACTCTGCAAAATGCTTCTTCTAATGTAAAATAGTGTTTCCATGCTGGAAACAGTCTTATTTTGACGCCAGCAACATATTTTAGACACACCGTTCATTTCAGCACTAACTGACTGAAACTTGCCGTTTTAAGCGTTTCCAGCCATTCTCTTTGTGTCTGGGACACAGCGTGTGCCCTGAAAATGCCACGCAGTGCAAATCACAGAAACATACTTGAAAACTCTGCAAAATGCTTCTTCTAATGTAAAATAGTGTTTCCATGCTGGAAAAAGTCTTATTTTGACGCCAGCAACATATTTGATGAAAAGCTGTCATTTCAGCTCAAACGGTAAAATTTCACCGTTCCTGCCCATATGAGAGTGTTTTTCACAACGTTTGCCCTGAAAGTGCCAGGTACTGCAGATGACAGAAACATACTTGAAAACTCTGCAAAATGCTTCTTCTAATGTAAAATAGTGTTTCCATGCTGGAAAAAGTCTTATTTTGACGCCAGCAACATATTTGATGAAAAGCTGTCATTTCAGCTCAAACGGTAAAATTTCACCGTTCCTGGCCATATGAGACTGTTTTTCACAACGTTTGCCCTGAAAGTGCCAGGTACTGCAGATGAAAGAAACACACGGGAAAACTCAGCAAAATGCTTCTTCTAATGTAAAATAGTGTTTCCATGCTGGAAAAAGTCTTATTTTGACGCCAGCAACATATTTTAGACACACCGTTCATTTCAGCACTAACTGACTGAAACTTACCGTTTTAAGCGTTTCCAGCCATTCTCTGTGTGTCTGGGACACAGCGTGTGCCCTGAAAATGCCACGCAGTGCAAATCACAGAAACATACTTGAAAACTCTGCGAAATGCTTCTTCTAACGTAAAATAGTGGTTCCATGCTGGAAAAAGTCTTATTTTGACGCCAGCAACATATTTGATGCAAAGCTGTCATTTCAGCTCAAACGGTAAAATTTCACCGTTCCTGGCCATATGAGAGTGTTTTTCACAACGTTTTCCCTGAAAATGCCACACAGTACAAATCACAGAAACATACTTGAAAACTCTGCGAAATGCTTCTTCTAATGTAAAATAGTGTTTCCATGCTGGAAACAGTCTTATTTTGACGCCAGCAACATATTTTAGACACACCCGTTCATTTCAGCACTAACTGACTGAAACTTGCCGTTTTAAGCGTTTCCAGCCATTCTCCGTGTGTCTGGGACACAGCGTGTGCCCTGAAAATGCCACACAGTACAAATCACAGAAACATACTTGAAAACTCTGCCAAATGCTTCTTCTAACGTAAAATAGTGTTTCCATGCTGGAAAAAGTCTTATTTTGACGCCAGCAACATATTTGATGCAAAGCTGTCATTTCAGCTCAAACGGTAAAATTTCACCGTTCCTGGCCATATGAGACTGTTTTTCACAACGTTTTCCCTGAAAATGCCACACAGTGCAAATCACAGAAACATACTTGAAAACTCTGCGAAATGCTTCTTCTAACGTAAAATAGTGTTTCCATGCTGGAAAAAGTCTTATTTTGACGCCAGCAACATATTTGATGCAAAGCTGTCATTTCAGCTCAAACGGTAAAATTTCACCGTTCCTGGCCATATGAGACTGTTTTTCACAACGTTTGCCCTGAAAGTGCCAGGTACTGCAGATGAAAGAAACACACGGGAAAACTCTGCAAAATGCTTCTTCTAATGTAAAATAGTGTTTCCATGCTGGAAACAGTCTTATTTTGACGCCAGCAACATATTTTAGACACACCGTTCATTTCAGCACTAACTGACTGAAACTTGCCGTTTTAAGCGTTTCCAGCCATTCTCCGTGTGTCTGGGACACAGCGTGTGCCCTGAAAATGCCACACAGTACAAATCACAGAAACATACTTGAAAACTCTGCGAAATGCTTCTTCTAACGTAAAATAGTGGTTCCATGCTGGAAAAAGTCTTATTTTGACGCCAGCAACATATTTGATGCAAAGCTGTCATTTCAGCTCAAACGGTAAAATTTCACCGTTCCTGGCCATATGAGAGTGTTTTTCACAACGTTTTCCCTGAAAGTGCCACACAGTACAAATCACAGAAACATACTTGAAAACTCTGCGAAATGCTTCTTCTAATGTAAAATAGTGTTTCCATGCTGGAAAAAGTCTTATTTTGACGCCAGCAACATATTTGATGAAAAGCTGTCATTTCAGCTCAAACGGTAAAATTTCACCGTTCCTGCCCATATGAGACTGTTTTTCACAACGTTTGCCCTGAAAGTGCCAGGTACTGCAGATGAAAGAAACACACGGGAAAACTCAGCAAAATGCTTCTTCTAATGTAAAATAGTGTTTCCATGCTGGAAAAAGTCTTATTTTGACGCCAGCAACATATTTTAGACACACCGTTCATTTCAGCACTAACTGACTGAAACTTGCCGTTTTAAGCGTTTCCAGCCATTCTCTTTGTGTCTGGGACACAGCGTGTGCCCTGAAAATGCCACGCAGTGCAAATCACAGAAACATACTTGAAAACTCTGCAAAATGCTTCTTCTAATGTAAAATAGTGTTTCCATGCTGGAAAAAGTCTTATTTTGACGCCAGCAACATATTTGATGAAAAGCTGTCATTTCAGCTCAAACGGTAAAATTTCACCGTTCCTGCCCATATGAGAGTGTTTTTCACAACGTTTGCCCTGAAAGTGCCAGGTACTGCAGATGACAGAAACATACTTGAAAACTCTGCAAAATGCTTCTTCTAATGTAAAATAGTGTTTCCATGCTGGAAAAAGTCTTATTTTGACGCCAGCAACATATTTGATGAAAAGCTGTCATTTCAGCTCAAACGGTAAAATTTCACCGTTCCTGGCCATATGAGACTGTTTTTCACAACGTTTGCCCTGAAAGTGCCAGGTACTGCAGATGAAAGAACACACGGGAAAACTCAGCAAAATGCTTCTTCTAATGTAAAATAGTGTTTCCATGCTGGAAAAAGTCTTATTTTGACGCCAGCAACATATTTTAGACACACCGTTCATTTCAGCACTAACTGACTGAAACTTACCGTTTTAAGCGTTTCCAGCCATTCTCTGTGTGTCTGGGACACAGCGTGTGCCCTGAAAATGCCACGCAGTGCAAATCACAGAAACATACTTGAAAACTCAGCAAAATGCTTCTTCTAATGTAAAATAGTGTTTCCATGCTGGAAAAAGTCTTATTTTGACGCCAGCAACATATTTGATGCAAAGCTGTCATTTCAGCTCAAACGGTAAAATTTCACCGTTCCTGGCCATATGAGACTGTTTTTCACAACGTTTGCCCTGAAAGTGCCAGGTACTGCAGATGAAAGAAACACACGGGAAAACTCTGCAAAATGCTTCTTCTAATGTAAAATAGTGTTTCCATGCTGGAAACAGTCTTATTTTGACGCCAGCAACATATTTTAGACACACCGTTCATTTCAGCACTAACTGACTGAAACTTGCCGTTTTAAGCGTTTCCAGCCATTCTCCGTGTGTCTGGGACACAGCGTGTGCCCTGAAAATGCCACACAGTACAAATCACAGAAACATACTTGAAAACTCTGCGAAATGCTTCTTCTAACGTAAAATAGTGGTTCCATGCTGGAAAAAGTCTTATTTTGACGCCAGCAACATATTTGATGCAAAGCTGTCATTTCAGCTCAAACGGTAAAATTTCACCGTTCCTGGCCATATGAGAGTGTTTTTCACAACGTTTTCCCTGAAAATGCCACACAGTACAAATCACAGAAAACATACTTGAAAACTCTGCGAAATGCTTCTTCTAATGTAAAATAGTGTTTCCATGCTGGAAAAAGTCTTATTTTGACGCCAGCAACATATTTGATGCAAAGCTGTCATTTCAGCTCAAACGGTAAAATTTCACCCGTTCCTGGCCATATGAGACTGTTTTTCACAACGTTTGCCCTGAAAGTGCCAGGTACTGCAGATGAAAGAAACACACGGGAAAACTCTGCAAAATGCTTCTTCTAATGTAAAATAGTGTTTCCATGCTGGAAACAGTCTTATTTTGACGCCAGCAACATATTTTAGACACACCGTTCATTTCAGCACTAACTGACTGAAACTTGCCGTTTTAAGCGTTTCCAGCCATTCTCCGTGTGTCTGGGACACAGCGTGTGCCCTGAAAATGCCACACAGTACAAATCACAGAAACATACTTGAAAACTCTGCCAAATGCTTCTTCTAACGTAAAATAGTGGTTCCATGCTGGAAAAAGTCTTATTTTGACGCCAGCAACATATTTGATGCAAAGCTGTCATTTCAGCTCAAACGGTAAAATTTCACCGTTCCTGGCCATATGAGAGTGTTTTTCACAACGTTTTCCCTGAAAATGCCACACAGTACAAATCACAGAAACATACTTGAAAACTCTGCGAAATGCTTCTTCTAATGTAAAATAGTGTTTCCATGCTGGAAACAGTCTTATTTTGACGCCAGCAACATATTTTAGACACACCGTTCATTTCAGCACTAACTGACTGAAACTTGCCGTTTTAAGCGTTTCCAGCCATTCTCCGTGTGTCTGGGACACAGCGTGTGCCCTGAAAATGCCACACAGTACAAATCACAGAAACATACTTGAAAACTCTGCCAAATGCTTCTTCTAACGTAAAATAGTGTTTCCATGCTGGAAAAAGTCTTATTTTGACGCCAGCAACATATTTGATGCAAAGCTGTCATTTCAGCTCAAACGGTAAAATTTCACCGTTCCTGGCCATATGAGACTGTTTTTCACAACGTTTGCCCTGAAAGTGCCAGGTACTGCAGATGAAAGAAACACACGGGAAAACTCTGCAAAATGCTTCTTCTAATGTAAAATAGTGTTTCCATGCTGGAAACAGTCTTATTTTGACGCCAGCAACATATTTTAGACACACCGTTCATTTCAGCACTAACTGACTGAAACTTGCCGTTTTAAGCGTTTCCAGCCATTCTCTTTGTGTCTGGGACACAGCGTGTGCCCTGAAAATGCCACGCAGTGCAAATCACAGAAACATACTTGAAAACTCTGCAAAATGCTTCTTCTAATGTAAAATAGTGTTTCCATGCTGGAAAAAGTCTTATTTTGACGCCAGCAACATATTTGATGAAAAGCTGTCATTTCAGCTCAAACGGTAAAATTTCACCGTTCCTGCCCATATGAGAGTGTTTTTCACAACGTTTGCCCTGAAAGTGCCAGGTACTGCAGATGACAGAAACATACTTGAAAACTCTGCAAAATGCTTCTTCTAATGTAAAATAGTGTTTCCATGCTGGAAAAAGTCTTATTTTGACGCCAGCAACATATTTGATGAAAAGCTGTCATTTCAGCTCAAACGGTAAAATTTCACCGTTCCTGCCCATATGAGACTGTTTTTCACAACGTTTGCCCTGAAAGTGCCAGGTACTGCAGATGAAAGAAACACACGGGAAAACTCTGCAAAATGCTTCTTCTAATGTAAAATAGTGTTTCCATGCTGGAAACAGTCTTATTTTGACGCCAGCAACATATTTTAGACACACCGTTCATTTCAGCACTAACTGACTGAAACTTGCCGTTTTAAGCGTTTCCAGCCATTCTCCGTGTGTCGGGGACACAGCGTGTGCCCTGAAAATGCCACACAGTACAAATCACAGAAACATACTTGAAAACTCTGCAAAATGCTTCTTCTAATGTAAAATAGTGTTTCCATGCTGGAAAAAGTCTTATTTTGACGCCAGCAACATATTTGATGCAAAGCTGTCATATCAGCTCAAACGGTAAAATTTCACCGTTCCTGGCCATATGAGACTGTTTTTCACAACGTTTGCCCTGAAAGTGCCAGGTACTGCAGATGAAAGAAACACACGGGAAAACTCTGCAAAATGCTTCTTCTAATGTAAAATAGTGTTTCCATGCTGGAAACAGTCTTATTTTGACGCCAGCAACATATTTTAGACACACCGTTCATTTCAGCACTAACTGACTGAAACTTGCCGTTTTAAGCGTTTCCAGCCATTCTCCGTGTGTCGGGGACACAGCGTGTGCCCTGAAAATGCCACACAGTACAAATCACAGAAACATACTTGAAAACTCTGCAAAATGCTTCTTCTAATGTAAAATAGTGTTTCCATGCTGGAAAAAGTCTTATTTTGACGCCAGCAACATATTTGATGCAAAGCTGTCATATCAGCTCAAACGGTAAAATTTCACCGTTCCTGGCCATATGAGACTGTTTTTCACAACGTTTGCCCTGAAAGTGCCAGGTACTGCAGATGAAAGAAAACACACGGGAAAACTCTGCAAAATGCTTCTTCTAATGTAAAATAGTGTTTCCATGCTGGAAAAAGTCTTATTTTGACGCCAGCAACATATTTGATGCAAAGCTGTCATTTCAGCTCAAACGGTAAAATTTCACCGTTCCTGGCCATATGAGACTGTTTTTCACAACGTTTGCCCTGAAAGTGCCAGGTACTGCAGATGAAAGAAACACACGGGAAAACTCTGCAAAATGCTTCTTCTAATGTAAAATAGTGTTTCCATGCTGGAAAAAGTCTTATTTTGACGCCAGCAACATATTTGATGCAAAGCTGTCATTTCAGCTCAAACGGTAAAATTTCACCGTTCCTGGCCATATGAGACTGTTTTTCACAACGTTTGCCCTGAAAGTGCCAGGTACTGCAGATGAAAGAAACACACGGGAAAACTCTGCAAAATGCTTCTTCTAATGTAAAATAGTGTTTCCATGCTGGAAACAGTCTTATTTTGACGCCAGCAACATATTTTAGGACACACCGTTCATTTCAGCACTAACTGACTGAAACTTGCCGTTTTAAGCGTTTCCAGCCATTCTCCGTGTGTCTGGGACACAGCGTGTGCCCTGAAAATGCCACACAGTACAAATCACAGAAACATACTTGAAAACTCTGCCAAATGCTTCTTCTAACGTAAAATAGTGGTTCCATGCTGGAAAAAGTCTTATTTTGACGCCAGCAACATATTTGATGCAAAGCTGTCATTTCAGCTCAAACGGTAAAATTTCACCGTTCCTGGCCATATGAGAGTGTTTTTCACAACGTTTTCCCTGAAAATGCCACACAGTACAAATCACAGAAACATACTTGAAAACTCTGCGAAATGCTTCTTCTAATGTAAAATAGTGTTTCCATGCTGGAAAAAGTCTTATTTTGACGCCAGCAACATATTTGATGCAAAGCTGTCATTTCAGCTCAAACGGTAAAATTTCACCGTTCCTGGCCATATGAGACTGTTTTTCACAACGTTTGCCCTGAAAGTGCCAGGTACTGCAGATGAAAGAAACACACGGGAAAACTCTGCAAAATGCTTCTTCTAATGTAAAATAGTGTTTCCATGCTGGAAACAGTCTTATTTTGACGCCAGCAACATATTTTAGACACACCGTTCATTTCAGCACTAACTGACTGAAACTTGCCGTTTTAAGCGTTTCCAGCCATTCTCCGTGTGTCTGGGACACAGCGTGTGCCCTGAAAATGCCACACAGTACAAATCACAGAAACATACTTGAAAACTCTGCCAAATGCTTCTTCTAATGTAAAATAGTGTTTCCATGCTGGAAAAAGTCTTATTTTGACGCCAGCAACATATTTGATGCAAAGCTGTCATTTCAGCTCAAACGGTAAAATTTCACCGTTCCTGGCCATATGAGAGTGTTTTTCACAACGTTTTCCCTGAAAATGCCACACAGTACAAATCACAGAAACATACTTGAAAACTCTGCAAAATGCTTCTTCTAATGTAAAATAGTGTTTCCATGCTGGAAAAAGTCTTATTTTGACGCCAGCAACATATTTGATGAAAAGCTGTCATTTCAGCTCAAACGGTAAAATTTCACCGTTCCTGCCCATATGAGACTGTTTTTCACAACGTTTGCCCTGAAAGTGCCAGGTACTGCAGATGAAAGAAACACACGGGAAAACTCTGCAAAATGCTTCTTCTAATGTAAAATAGTGTTTCCATGCTGGAAACAGTCTTATTTTGACGCCAGCAACATATTTTAGACACACCGTTCATTTCAGCACTAACTGACTGAAACTTGCCGTTTTAAGCGTTTCCAAGCCATTCTCTTTGTGTCTGGGACACAGCGTGTGCCCTGAAAATGCCACGCAGTGCAAATCACAGAAACATACTTGAAAACTCTGCAAAATGCTTCTTCTAATGTAAAATAGTGTTTCCATGCTGGAAAAAGTCTTATTTTGACGCCAGCAACATATTTGATGAAAAGCTGTCATTTCAGCTCAAACGGTAAAATTTCACCGTTCCTGCCCATATGAGAGTGTTTTTCACAACGTTTGCCCTGAAAGTGCCAGGTACTGCAGATGACAGAAACATACTTGAAAACTCTGCAAAATGCTTCTTCTAATGTAAAATAGTGTTTCCATGCTGGAAAAAGTCTTATTTTGACGCCAGCAACATATTTGATGAAAAGCTGTCATTTCAGCTCAAACGGTAAAATTTCACCGTTCCTGGCCATATGAGACTGTTTTTCACAACGTTTGCCCTGAAAGTGCCAGGTACTGCAGATGAAAGAAACACACGGGAAAACTCAGCAAAATGCTTCTTCTAATGTAAAATAGTGTTTCCATGCTGGAAAAAGTCTTATTTTGACGCCAGCAACATATTTTAGACACACCGTTCATTTCAGCACTAACTGACTGAAACTTACCGTTTTAAGCGTTTCCAGCCATTCTCTGTGTGTCTGGGACACAGCGTGTGCCCTGAAAATGCCACGCAGTGCAAATCACAGAAACATACTTGAAAACTCTGCGAAATGCTTCTTCTAACGTAAAATAGTGGTTCCATGCTGGAAAAAGTCTTATTTTGACGCCAGCAACATATTTGATGCAAAGCTGTCATTTCAGCTCAAACGGTAAAATTTCACCGTTCCTGGCCATATGAGAGTGTTTTTCACAACGTTTTCCCTGAAAATGCCACACAGTACAAATCACAGAAACATACTTGAAAACTCTGCGAAATGCTTCTTCTAATGTAAAATAGTGTTTCCATGCTGGAAACAGTCTTATTTTGACGCCAGCAACATATTTTAGACACACCGTTCATTTCAGCACTAACTGACTGAAACTTGCCGTTTTAAGCGTTTCCAGCCATTCTCCGTGTGTCTGGGACACAGCGTGTGCCCTGAAAATGCCACACAGTACAAATCACAGAAACATACTTGAAAACTCTGCCAAATGCTTCTTCTAACGTAAAATAGTGTTTCCATGCTGGAAAAAGTCTTATTTTGACGCCAGCAACATATTTGATGCAAAGCTGTCATTTCAGCTCAAACGGTAAAATTTCACCGTTCCTGGCCATATGAGACTGTTTTTCACAACGTTTTCCCTGAAAATGCCACACAGTGCAAATCACAGAAACATACTTGAAAACTCTGCGAAATGCTTCTTCTAACGTAAAATAGTGTTTCCATGCTGGAAAAAGTCTTATTTTGACGCCAGCAACATATTTGATGCAAAGCTGTCATTTCAGCTCAAACGGTAAAATTTCACCGTTCCTGGCCATATGAGACTGTTTTTCACAACGTTTGCCCTGAAAGTGCCAGGTACTGCAGATGAAAGAAACACACGGGAAAACTCTGCAAAATGCTTCTTCTAATGTAAAATAGTGTTTCCATGCTGGAAACAGTCTTATTTTGACGCCAGCAACATATTTTAGACACACCGTTCATTTCAGCACTAACTGACTGAAACTTGCCGTTTTAAGCGTTTCCAGCCATTCTCCGTGTGTCTGGGACACAGCGTGTGCCCTGAAAATGCCACACAGTACAAATCACAGAAACATACTTGAAAACTCTGCGAAATGCTTCTTCTAACGTAAAATAGTGGTTCCATGCTGGAAAAAGTCTTATTTTGACGCCAGCAACATATTTGATGCAAAGCTGTCATTTCAGCTCAAACGGTAAAATTTCACCGTTCCTGGCCATATGAGAGTGTTTTTCACAACGTTTTCCCTGAAAGTGCCACACAGTACAAATCACAGAAACATACTTGAAAACTCTGCGAAATGCTTCTTCTAATGTAAAATAGTGTTTCCATGCTGGAAAAAGTCTTATTTTGACGCCAGCAACATATTTGATGAAAAGCTGTCATTTCAGCTCAAACGGTAAAATTTCACCGTTCCTGCCCATATGAGACTGTTTTTCACAACGTTTGCCCTGAAAGTGCCAGGTACTGCAGATGAAAGAAACACACGGGAAAACTCAGCAAAATGCTTCTTCTAATGTAAAATAGTGTTTCCATGCTGGAAAAAGTCTTATTTTGACGCCAGCAACATATTTTAGACACACCCGTTCATTTCAGCACTAACTGACTGAAACTTGCCGTTTTAAGCGTTTCCAGCCATTCTCTTTGTGTCTGGGACACAGCGTGTGCCCTGAAAATGCCACGCAGTGCAAATCACAGAAACATACTTGAAAACTCTGCAAAATGCTTCTTCTAATGTAAAATAGTGTTTCCATGCTGGAAAAAGTCTTATTTTGACGCCAGCAACATATTTGATGAAAAGCTGTCATTTCAGCTCAAACGGTAAAATTTCACCGTTCCTGCCCATATGAGAGTGTTTTTCACAACGTTTGCCCTGAAAGTGCCAGGTACTGCAGATGACAGAAACATACTTGAAAACTCTGCAAAATGCTTCTTCTAATGTAAAATAGTGTTTCCATGCTGGAAAAAGTCTTATTTTGACGCCAGCAACATATTTGATGAAAAGCTGTCATTTCAGCTCAAACGGTAAAATTTCACCGTTCCTGGCCATATGAGACTGTTTTTCACAACGTTTGCCCTGAAAGTGCCAGGTACTGCAGATGAAAGAAACACACGGGAAAACTCAGCAAAATGCTTCTTCTAATGTAAAATAGTGTTTCCATGCTGGAAAAAGTCTTATTTTGACGCCAGCAACATATTTTAGACACACCGTTCATTTCAGCACTAACTGACTGAAACTTACCGTTTTAAGCGTTTCCAGCCATTCTCTGTGTGTCTGGGACACAGCGTGTGCCCTGAAAATGCCACGCAGTGCAAATCACAGAAACATACTTGAAAACTCAGCAAAATGCTTCTTCTAATGTAAAATAGTGTTTCCATGCTGGAAAAAGTCTTATTTTGACGCCAGCAACATATTTGATGCAAAGCTGTCATTTCAGCTCAAACGGTAAAATTTCACCGTTCCTGGCCATATGAGACTGTTTTTCACAACGTTTGCCCTGAAAGTGCCAGGTACTGCAGATGAAAGAAACACACGGGAAAACTCTGCAAAATGCTTCTTCTAATGTAAAATAGTGTTTCCATGCTGGAAACAGTCTTATTTTGACGCCAGCAACATATTTTAGACACACCGTTCATTTCAGCACTAACTGACTGAAACTTGCCGTT
>NW_024469761.1:0-43428 GCF_017976425.1 Toxotes jaculatrix
ATTAGAAGAAGCATTTTGCAGAGTTTTCCCGTGTGTTTCTGTCATCTGCAGTACCTGGCACTTTCAGGGCAAACGTGAAAAACACTCTCATATGGGCTGGAAGCGCTAAAACTGTAATGTTTGAGCTGAAATGACAGCTTTGCATCAGATGTGCTGCCGGCGTCAAAATAAGACTTTTTCCAGCATGGAAACACTATTTTACATTAGAAGAAGCATTTTGCAGAGTTTTCCCGTGTGTTTCTGTCATCTGCAGTACCTGGCACTTTCAGGGCAAACGTTGTGAAAAACACTCTCATATGGGCTGGAAGCGCTAAAACTGTAATGTTTGAGCTGAAATGACAGCTTTGCATCAGATGTGCTGCCGGCGTCAAAATAAGACTTTTTCCAGCATGGAAACACTATTTTACATTAGAAGAAGCATTTTGCAGAGTTTTCCCGTGTGTTTCTGTCATCTGCAGTACCTGGCACTTTCAGGGCAAACGTTGTGAAAAACACTCTCAAATTGGCATGAACGGTCAAATTTTACTGTTAGAGCTGAAATGAACGGTGTGTCTAAAATATGTTGCTGGCGTCAAAATAAGACTTTTTCCAGCATGGAAACACTATTTTACATTAGAAGAAGCATTTTGCAGAGTTTTCCCGTGTGTTTCTGTCATCTGCAGTACCTGGCACTTTCAGGGCAAACGTTGTGAAAAACACTCTCATATGGGCTGGAAGCGCTAAAACTGTAATGTTTGAGCTGAAATGACAGCTTTGCATCAGATGTGCTGCCGGCGTCAAAATAAGACTTTTTCCAGCATGGAAACACTATTTTACATTAGAAGAAGCATTTTGCAGAGTTTTCCCGTGTGTTTCTGTCATCTGCAGTACCTGGCACTTTCAGTGCAAACGTTGTGAAAAACACTCAAATTGGCATGAACGGTCAAATTTTACTGTTAGAGCTGAAATGAACGGTGTGTCTAAAATATGTTGCTGGCGTCAAAATAAGACCTTTTCCAGCATGGAAACACTATTTTACATTAGAAGAAGCATTTTGCAGAGTTTTCCCGTGTGTTTCTGTCATCTGCAGTACCTGGCACTTTCAGGGCAAACGTTGTGAAAAACACTCTCAAATTGGCATGAACGGTCAAATTTTACCGTTTGAGCTGAAATGACAGCTTTGCATCAGATGTGCTGCCGGCGTCAAAATAAGACTTTTTCCAGCATGGAAACACTATTTTACATTAGAAGAAGCATTTTGCAGAGTTTTCCCGTGTGTTTCTGTCATCTGCAGTACCTGGCACTTTCAGGGCAAACGTTGTGAAAAACACTCTCAAATTGGCATGAACGGTCAAATTTTACTGTTAGAGCTGAAATGAACGGTGTGTCTAAAATATGTTGCTGGCGTCAAAATAAGACTTTTTCCAGCATGGAAACACTATTTTACATTAGAAGAAGCATTTTGCAGAGTTTTCCCGTGTGTTTCTGTCATCTGCAGTACCTGGCACTTTCAGGGCAAACGTTGTGAAAAACAGTCTCATATGGGCTGGAAGCGCTAAAACTGTAATGTTTGAGCTGAAATGACAGCGTTGCATCAGATGTGCTGCCGGCGTCAAAATAAGACTTTTTCCAGCATGGAAACACTATTTTACATTAGAAGAAGCATTTTGCAGAGTTTTCCCGTGTGTTTCTGTCATCTGCAGTACCTGGCACTTTCAGGGCAAACGTTGTGAAAAACACTCAAATTGGCATGAACGGTCAAATTTTACTGTTAGAGCTGAAATGAACGGTGTGTCTAAAATATGTTGCTGGCGTCAAAATAAGACCTTTTCCAGCATGGAAACACTATTTTACATTAGAAGAAGCATTTTGCAGAGTTTTCCCGTGTGTTTCTGTCATCTGCAGTACCTGGCACTTTCAGGGCAAACGTGAAAAACACTCTCATATGGGCTGGAAGCGCTAAAACTGTAATGTTTGAGCTGAAATGACAGCTTTGCATCAGATGTGCTGCCGGCGTCAAAATAAGACTTTTTCCAGCATGGAAACACTATTTTACATTAGAAGAAGCATTTTGCAGAGTTTTCCCGTGTGTTTCTGTCATCTGCAGTACCTGGCACTTTCAGGGCAAACGTTGTGAAAAACACTCTCATATGGGCTGGAAGCGCTAAAACTGTAATGTTTGAGCTGAAATGACAGCTTTGCATCAGATGTGCTGCCGGCGTCAAAATAAGACTTTTTCCAGCATGGAAACACTATTTTACATTAGAAGAAGCATTTTGCAGAGTTTTCCCGTGTGTTTCTGTCATCTGCAGTACCTGGCACTTTCAGGGCAAACGTTGTGAAAAACACTCTCAAATTGGCATGAACGGTCAAATTTTACTGTTAGAGCTGAAATGAACGGTGTGTCTAAAATATGTTGCTGGCGTCAAAATAAGACTTTTTCCAGCATGGAAACACTATTTTACATTAGAAGAAGCATTTTGCAGAGTTTTCCCGTGTGTTTCTGTCATCTGCAGTACCTGGCACTTTCAGGGCAAACGTTGTGAAAAACAGTCTCATATGGGCTGGAAGCGCTAAAACTGTAATGTTTGAGCTGAAATGACAGCGTTGCATCAGATGTGCTGCCGGCGTCAAAATAAGACTTTTTCCAGCATGGAAACACTATTTTACATTAGAAGAAGCATTTTGCAGAGTTTTCCCGTGTGTTTCTGTCATCTGCAGTACCTGGCACTTTCAGGGCAAACGTTGTGAAAAACACTCAAATTGGCATGAACGGTCAAATTTTACTGTTAGAGCTGAAATGAACGGTGTGTCTAAAATATGTTGCTGGCGTCAAAATAAGACCTTTTCCAGCATGGAAACACTATTTTACATTAGAAGAAGCATTTTGCAGAGTTTTCCCGTGTGTTTCTGTCATCTGCAGTACCTGGCACTTTCAGGGCAAACGTGAAAAACACTCTCATATGGGCTGGAAGCGCTAAAACTGTAATGTTTGAGCTGAAATGACAGCTTTGCATCAGATGTGCTGCCGGCGTCAAAATAAGACTTTTTCCAGCATGGAAACACTATTTTACATTAGAAGAAGCATTTTGCAGAGTTTTCCCGTGTGTTTCTGTCATCTGCAGTACCTGGCACTTTCAGGGCAAACGTTGTGAAAAACACTCTCATATGGGCTGGAAGCGCTAAAACTGTAATGTTTGAGCTGAAATGACAGCTTTGCATCAGATGTGCTGCCGGCGTCAAAATAAGACTTTTTCCAGCATGGAAACACTATTTTACATTAGAAGAAGCATTTTGCAGAGTTTTCCCGTGTGTTTCTGTCATCTGCAGTACCTGGCACTTTCAGGGCAAACGTTGTGAAAAACACTCTCAAATTGGCATGAACGGTCAAATTTTACTGTTAGAGCTGAAATGAACGGTGTGTCTAAAATATGTTGCTGGCGTCAAAATAAGACTTTTTCCAGCATGGAAACACTATTTTACATTAGAAGAAGCATTTTGCAGAGTTTTCCCGTGTGTTTCTGTCATCTGCAGTACCTGGCACTTTCAGGGCAAACGTTGTGAAAAACACTCTCAAATTGGCATGAACGGTCAAATTTTACTGTTAGAGCTGAAATGAACGGTGTGTCTAAAATATGTTGCTGGCGTCAAAATAAGACTTTTTCCAGCATGGAAACACTATTTTACATTAGAAGAAGCATTTTGCAGAGTTTTCCCGTGTGTTTCTGTCATCTGCAGTACCTGGCACTTTCAGGGCAAACGTTGTGAAAAACAGTCTCATATGGGCTGGAAGCGCTAAAACTGTAATGTTTGAGCTGAAATGACAGCGTTGCATCAGATGTGCTGCCGGCGTCAAAATAAGACTTTTTCCAGCATGGAAACACTATTTTACATTAGAAGAAGCATTTTGCAGAGTTTTCCCGTGTGTTTCTGTCATCTGCAGTACCTGGCACTTTCAGGGCAAACGTTGTGAAAAACACTCAAATTGGCATGAACGGTCAAATTTTACTGTTAGAGCTGAAATGAACGGTGTGTCTAAAATATGTTGCTGGCGTCAAAATAAGACCTTTTCCAGCATGGAAACACTATTTTACATTAGAAGAAGCATTTTGCAGAGTTTTCCCGTGTGTTTCTGTCATCTGCAGTACCTGGCACTTTCAGGGCAAACGTGAAAAACACTCTCATATGGGCTGGAAGCGCTAAAACTGTAATGTTTGAGCTGAAATGACAGCTTTGCATCAGATGTGCTGCCGGCGTCAAAATAAGACTTTTTCCAGCATGGAAACACTATTTTACATTAGAAGAAGCATTTTGCAGAGTTTTCCCGTGTGTTTCTGTCATCTGCAGTACCTGGCACTTTCAGGGCAAACGTTGTGAAAAACACTCTCATATGGGCTGGAAGCGCTAAAACTGTAATGTTTGAGCTGAAATGACAGCTTTGCATCAGATGTGCTGCCGGCGTCAAAATAAGACTTTTTCCAGCATGGAAACACTATTTTACATTAGAAGAAGCATTTTGCAGAGTTTTCCCGTGTGTTTCTGTCATCTGCAGTACCTGGCACTTTCAGGGCAAACGTTGTGAAAAACACTCTCAAATTGGCATGAACGGTCAAATTTTACTGTTAGAGCTGAAATGAACGGTGTGTCTAAAATATGTTGCTGGCGTCAAAATAAGACTTTTTCCAGCATGGAAACACTATTTTACATTAGAAGAAGCATTTTGCAGAGTTTTCCCGTGTGTTTCTGTCATCTGCAGTACCTGGCACTTTCAGGGCAAACGTTGTGAAAAACACTCTCAAATTGGCATGAACGGTCAAATTTTACTGTTAGAGCTGAAATGAACGGTGTGTCTAAAATATGTTGCTGGCGTCAAAATAAGACTTTTTCCAGCATGGAAACACTATTTTACATTAGAAGAAGCATTTTGCAGAGTTTTCCCGTGTGTTTCTGTCATCTGCAGTACCTGGCACTTTCAGGGCAAACGTTGTGAAAAACAGTCTCATATGGGCTGGAAGCGCTAAAACTGTAATGTTTGAGCTGAAATGACAGCGTTGCATCAGATGTGCTGCCGGCGTCAAAATAAGACTTTTTCCAGCATGGAAACACTATTTTACATTAGAAGAAGCATTTTGCAGAGTTTTCCCGTGTGTTTCTGTCATCTGCAGTACCTGGCACTTTCAGGGCAAACGTTGTGAAAAACACTCAAATTGGCATGAACGGTCAAATTTTACTGTTAGAGCTGAAATGAACGGTGTGTCTAAAATATGTTGCTGGCGTCAAAATAAGACCTTTTCCAGCATGGAAACACTATTTTACATTAGAAGAAGCATTTTGCAGAGTTTTCCCGTGTGTTTCTGTCATCTGCAGTACCTGGCACTTTCAGGGCAAACGTTGTGAAAAACACTCTCATATGGGCTGGAAGCGCTAAAACTGTAATGTTTGAGCTGAAATGACAGCTTTGCATCAGATGTGCTGCCGGCGTCAAAATAAGACTTTTTCCAGCATGGAAACACTATTTTACATTAGAAGAAGCATTTTGCAGAGTTTTCCCGTGTGTTTCTGTCATCTGCAGTACCTGGCACTTTCAGGGCAAACGTTGTGAAAAACACTCTCAAATTGGCATGAACGGTCAAATTTTACTGTTAGAGCTGAAATGAACGGTGTGTCTAAAATATGTTGCTGGCGTCAAAATAAGACTTTTTCCAGCATGGAAACACTATTTTACATTAGAAGAAGCATTTTGCAGAGTTTTCCCGTGTGTTTCTGTCATCTGCAGTACCTGGCACTTTCAGGGCAAACGTTGTGAAAAACACTCAAATTGGCATGAACGGTCAAATTTTACTGTTAGAGCTGAAATGAACGGTGTGTCTAAAATATGTTGCTGGCGTCAAAATAAGACTTTTTCCAGCATGGAAACACTATTTTACATTAGAAGAAGCATTTTGCAGAGTTTTCCCGTGTGTTTCTGTCATCTGCAGTACCTGGCACTTTCAGGGCAAACGTTGTGAAAAACAGTCTCATATGGGCTGGAAGCGCTAAAACTGTAATGTTTGAGCTGAAATGACAGCGTTGCATCAGATGTGCTGCCGGCGTCAAAATAAGACTTTTTCCAGCATGGAAACACTATTTTACATTAGAAGAAGCATTTTGCAGAGTTTTCCCGTGTGTTTCTGTCATCTGCAGTACCTGGCACTTTCAGGGCAAACGTTGTGAAAAACACTCTCATATGGGCTGGAAGCGCTAAAACTGTAATGTTTGAGCTGAAATGACAGCTTTGCATCAGATGTGCTGCCGGCGTCAAAATAAGACTTTTTCCAGCATGGAAACACTATTTTACATTAGAAGAAGAATTTTGCAGAGTTTTCCCGTGTGTTTCTGTCATCTGCAGTACCTGGCACTTTCAGGGCAAACGTTGTGAAAAACACTCTCAAATTGGCATGAACGGTCAAATTTTACTGTTAGAGCTGAAATGAACGGTGTGTCTAAAATATGTTGCTGGCGTCAAAATAAGACTTTTTCCAGCATGGAAACACTATTTTACATTAGAAGAAGAATTTTGCAGAGTTTTCCCGTGTGTTTCTGTCATCTGCAGTACCTGGCACTTTCAGGGCAAACGTTGTGAAAAACACTCTCAAATTGGCATGAACGGTCAAATTTTACTGTTAGAGCTGAAATGAACGGTGTGTCTAAAATATGTTGCTGGCGTCAAAATAAGACCTTTTCCAGCATGGAAACACTATTTTACATTAGAAGAAGCATTTTGCAGAGTTTTCCCGTGTGTTTCTGTCATCTGCAGTACCTGGCACTTTCAGGGCAAACGTTGTGAAAAACAGTCTCATATGGGCTGGAAGCGCTAAAACTGTAATGTTTGAGCTGAAATGACAGCTTTGCATCAGATGTGCTGCCGGCGTCAAAATAAGACTTTTTCCAGCATGGAAACACTATTTTACATTAGAAGAAGCATTTTGCAGAGTTTTCCCGTGTGTTTCTGTCATCTGCAGTACCTGGCACTTTCAGGGCAAACGTTGTGAAAAACACTCTCAAATTGGCATGAACGGTCAAATTTTACCGTTTGAGCTGAAATGACAGCTTTGCATCAGATGTGCTGCCGGCGTCAAAATAAGACTTTTTCCAGCATGGAAACACTATTTTACATTAGAAGAAGCATTTTGCAGAGTTTTCCCGTGTGTTTCTGTCATCTGCAGTACCTGGCACTTTCAGGGCAAACGTTGTGAAAAACACTCTCATATGGGCTGGAAGCGCTAAAACTGTAATGTTTGAGCTGAAATGACAGCTTTGCATCAGATGTGCTGCCGGCGTCAAAATAAGACTTTTTCCAGCATGGAAACACTATTTTACATTAGAAGAAGCATTTTGCAGAGTTTTCCCGTGTGTTTCTGTCATCTGCAGTACCTGGCACTTTCAGGGCAAACGTTGTGAAAAACACTCTCATATGGGCTGGAAGCGCTAAAACTGTAATGTTTGAGCTGAAATGACAGCTTTGCATCAGATGTGCTGCCGGCGTCAAAATAAGACTTTTTCCAGCATGGAAACACTATTTTACATTAGAAGAAGCATTTTGCAGAGTTTTCCCGTGTGTTTCTGTCATCTGCAGTACCTGGCACTTTCAGGGCAAACGTTGTGAAAAACACTCTCATATGGGCTGGAAGCGCTAAAACTGTAATGTTTGAGCTGAAATGACAGCTTTGCATCAGATGTGCTGCCGGCGTCAAAATAAGACTTTTTCCAGCATGGAAACACTATTTTACATTAGAAGAAGAATTTTGCAGAGTTTTCCCGTGTGTTTCTGTCATCTGCAGTACCTGGCACTTTCAGGGCAAACGTTGTGAAAAACACTCTCAAATTGGCATGAACGGTCAAATTTTACTGTTAGAGCTGAAATGAACGGTGTGTCTAAAATATGTTGCTGGCGTCAAAATAAGACTTTTTCCAGCATGGAAACACTATTTTACATTAGAAGAAGAATTTTGCAGAGTTTTCCCGTGTGTTTCTGTCATCTGCAGTACCTGGCACTTTCAGGGCAAACGTTGTGAAAAACACTCTCAAATTGGCATGAACGGTCAAATTTTACTGTTAGAGCTGAAATGAACGGTGTGTCTAAAATATGTTGCTGGCGTCAAAATAAGACCTTTTCCAGCATGGAAACACTATTTTACATTAGAAGAAGCATTTTGCAGAGTTTTCCCGTGTGTTTCTGTCATCTGCAGTACCTGGCACTTTCAGGGCAAACGTTGTGATAAACACTCTCATATGGGCTGGAAGCGCTAAAACTGTAATGTTTGAGCTGAAATGACAGCTTTGCATCAGATGTGCTGCCGGCGTCAAAATAAGACTTTTTCCAGCATGGAAACACTATTTTACATTAGAAGAAGCATTTTGCAGAGTTTTCCCGTGTGTTTCTGTCATCTGCAGTACCTGGCACTTTCAGGGCAAACGTTGTGAAAAACACTCTCAAATTGGCATGAACGGTCAAATTTTACCGTTTGAGCTGAAATGACAGCTTTGCATCAGATGTGCTGCCGGCGTCAAAATAAGACTTTTTCCAGCATGGAAACACTATTTTACATTAGAAGAAGCATTTTGCAGAGTTTTCCCGTGTGTTTCTGTCATCTGCAGTACCTGGCACTTTCAGGGCAAACCTTGTGAAAAACACTCTCAAATTGGCATGAACGGTCAAATTTTACTGTTAGAGCTGAAATGAACGGTGTGTCTAAAATATGTTGCTGGCGTCAAAATAAGACTTTTTCCAGCATGGAAACACTATTTTACATTAGAAGAAGCATTTTGCAGAGTTTTCCCGTGTGTTTCTGTCATCTGCAGTACCTGGCACTTTCAGGGCAAACGTTGTGAAAAACACTCTCAAATTGGCATGAACGGTCAAATTTTACTGTTAGAGCTGAAATGAACGGTGTGTCTAAAATATGTTGCTGGCGTCAAAATAAGACTTTTTCCAGCATGGAAACACTATTTTACATTAGAAGAAGCATTTTGCAGAGTTTTCCCGTGTGTTTCTGTCATCTGCAGTACCTGGCACTTTCAGGGCAAACGTTGTGAAAAACAGTCTCATATGGGCTGGAAGCGCTAAAACTGTAATGTTTGAGCTGAAATGACAGCGTTGCATCAGATGTGCTGCCGGCGTCAAAATAAGACTTTTTCCAGCATGGAAACACTATTTTACATTAGAAGAAGCATTTTGCAGAGTTTTCCCGTGTGTTTCTGTCATCTGCAGTACCTGGCACTTTCAGGGCAAACCTTGTGAAAAACACTCTCAAATTGGCATGAACGGTCAAATTTTACTGTTAGAGCTGAAATGAACGGTGTGTCTAAAATATGTTGCTGGCGTCAAAATAAGACTTTTTCCAGCATGGAAACACTATTTTACATTAGAAGAAGAATTTTGCAGAGTTTTCCCGTGTGTTTCTGTCATCTGCAGTACCTGGCACTTTCAGGGCAAACGTTGTGAAAAACACTCTCAAATTGGCATGAACGGTCAAATTTTACTGTTTGAGCTGAAATTTAGCGTTCCAGCTAGTTCCAGGTGGTGTTTTTACCAGCGTGTGCCCTGAAAATGCCACATCCTACAAATCACAGAAACATACTGGAAAACTCTGCAAAATACTTCTTCTAGTTGTTTTCCATGCTGGAAAAAGTCTTATTTTGACGCCAGCAACATATTTTATACACACCTTTCATTTCAGCTCTAGCGTTAGAATTTTACCGTTCCAGATCTTCTTTTTCCCAGCGTCTGCCCTGAAAATTTCACATACTGGGGATCACACAAACATACGGGAAAATTCTGCAAAATGCTTTTTCTAATTGAAAATACTGTTTCCATGCTGAAAAACTCTAATTTTGACACCAGCAGCAACAGGACTGGACTGGGACAAAAAACGGCCCTGGTTAGACCGGCCCCTCATAATTAGCGGTGCACAACAGACTAATTTATGTATGCGTTCCCCGAAGCAATGTATTTTACTATTGTTACGTCTTGGCCCAGAGGAAACCATGTCGCAACATTTAAAGGAAAAATCCCAGCTCCCAAAAACCACCAGCAAACTCGCAGTAACTACACATTCAATGGTTTATTTAAAATGCTTCTTGCGCACAAGGTCAGGTGCATGTTGGCTGACAGTCCACCTGGAAGTGGAGAGAGGAGAGCCCCCAGTAAATGACAGCTTCAGATATTTGGAATAGATTTCAGAAATATTATAACACTCTCTCTTCTCTCTCCTCAACTGCTACCTCAACAGCCTGGCTTGACTAGACAGGAAGAGAGGGACAGATTATTACAATTTATTCAGTGATAAATAGAAAACCTAAAAGAAACAAATTAAAAATACATTTGGAACTACCTGGAAAAACTGTGCAACTATCTAAACCATCAAAACATGTAGTATCTTTAGGTTACATTTTTATTTTTTGATAAGAATCTGAAAAATCTTATACTAACTGCATTGATACTGTAAAAAAACACACACACGGAACGAAAACAAAACACAATTTAAGGCAACTGCTGCGACAGGAAATAAGAACATTATTCATTGCTCTCCATTCTCATGTAATTCTACACGTTTCAGGTAGGTCACCTGATTTGGCTTCAGAACGGCGAATTTCGCCGAAAGGTGAGCGAGTTTCATGCCTGTCCATCACCTAAAAGTCCCGGTATTATCTTAACATTACTACCTGCTTACCCGCTGCGCCTGTGCTACACTTCCCTGGTCACTCTGTCCCTCGGGTTCCCTGTCAACAGCCTCTGGCTGCTCCTCTCCCTGGAGGCTACAGCAGCCCCTCCAGAGATTATGTCTTTTATTTTAGTACATTTTGCAGCTTCTATAGCGAGATTATTTTTAATCTTTTAGCCCGCAACCTCTCCGCACCTCCTTTCTTCCGCTTCTCCATGTTTCCACGATCAACACTAAACTGGCCGGGATCAGTGCAGAGAAAGGGGTGGGGCCGCTCTCGTAAACTACTATATCCTGATTGGTTTAGTCCACTGTCTATATTGAAGATATATTGCCACACCCTCTAAACCCGGTCTCTAAGTCTAAAAAAAAAAACCAAAAAAAAAAAAAAAAAAAAACAGGATCGGCCCGAGGACTGTCGGCCCACCGGGAAAATGCCCGGTATGCCAGATTACCAGTCCAGGCCTGAGCAGCAAATTTCACACTCACCTTTCGTTGCAGCTCTAACGATCCCGTTCTAGCGTTTTCTACCCATGTGAACATCATTTTCACCAAGCCTTCCTTGAAAATACCACATTGCAGTTAAAGGAAACACAGAGGAAAACTCACTTTCGTTGTCGGCTATGGCTACCGCTACATCTGGACAAAAAAAGGAGGCTAGTGAAAAAAAAAGAAAAGCAGTGCTCATACTTCGCTATGATTGGTTGGTCACGTTCAAAGGAAGAGCGACGTTAGCTGCCCGGAGAAAAAAACAAAAGTAGCTGGTACACCTGGACTAAAAAAGCGAGGTTAGTGAAAAAAAAAAACAGCACTGCTCATACTTCGCCATGATTGGTTGGTCACGTTCAAAGGATGCGCGAAGCCCAGATTAAAAAAAAAAAAAACTTCTCATGCATCTGTGCGCACGCATAGAGCTGCAATTAATAGAATGTGCATTATAGATGATAATACGATCTCTCTCCTCTGGCAGATCCTCAACATTTTTTAATCCTTCACGATCTAATACACTGTAACAAATTTCTGTAATTTCCCGAAGAACCCGATCCATCAAGTCAATAAAGTGTAAGTAACACGTTATTAGCCTACAAAATTCAAATGTTATTCAAACGATAACTTCATACAATATAATTTGTCTGTATATCAGACTGGTTTTACACGTTTAATTTAAAGAATATGCATGTTGCCAACAGACAGAAGCAGGCAATAGAGCGGTGAAGAGGAAGCTGCAAAACCAGCATTTTGGTAAGTATAATGATTCTTTATTTTTGATAGTGACGGTATTATCACGTTATTTTATTTATCTTAGTCGCGTTTTATACGGAATATACGGGTTGTGGGACGCAGACTGCACTGTTTTTGCAAACGTTAGCTAGCGAAAAACTGGTTAAGTTAAGCTAACGCTAGCTGCCTGCATTAGCCCTGTCACCTTCAGGACAGAGCGATTGCCAGCACATTATCTAAAACCCTCCAGGTTAGAAAACTGTTGGAGCGACAGCCCATTGTTTATAGTTGTCAAGTTACACGTTATGGCATTATGTTACACGTTAGTATGACATTGCAGAGGTACTAAGTCAGGGCGGTTTTCCTCTGTTTTGCAAGCTCAACATGGCAGTTTATGCTGCAGTTACAGTAGCACACACGCTTTAAACACTGTGTGAGCTTGAGCTCGGGTAATATTTAACATTGACTCATTAGCTCAGCAGCCACTGTGGCTCTGAGTTTTTATTGGGTTTAATTTGAACTGGAAGAGGGTTGTTGCTAAGAATCTGATATATCCCTGCTCTTAAGTCCAAAATTGTGTCTATTAAAAAGTAAGGTTTTGCTGTCAAACATCAGTCATCTGCATGTGAAAGCGAGAGAGAAAAGATAGAAATTGAATTGAGTACAAATTTAACTAAAGATGTCATAACTTGAATTGTGATTAAGAATTAAATTGTTGACATCTGAAACTGAAGTTATATATAATTAATGTGCCAATATCAGCTATTCTTATTGCATGGAAGTCCAATCAAGCAATCAGTCATCTCTTACAGCTCCACCAAGTGAATCAGTCTGGAGTGGAACCTTGGAGGAATCCATCTGGGCAGAGATAGTTATATCTGATATTGGGTAAGATTATGTTATAGAAAAAAGGCACAATTAACATTGGCTAAGCAGTTAAATTGTTCAACCTCATCAGTAACCAGCCTAATTAAGCATGCATATTTTGCTGTTGAACTGTCCCCTTGCTACAGGTGGGCGGTGAGCGTTACTGCAGAAGGCACAGTGATCATCACCACACATCTGTGAAGACAATTTTCAGGTAAAAATTTGTCTGTTACATTTATATTGCTGAAAATGTTTTCTTGTGTGAGATTTTAAAATTTAACATAGTTGAGATTCAGTACAACATCTGTGCTAATATAGCACCTCAGGGAACTCATGTAAGTTAAGTTTACTATTCTTGCTGTACTAAGTGGATAGCAAAATACTAGTCCATCGTCTTATGTAGTGTATTTTCTAGTCTGTTGCAAAACTAGAGATTAATATGAATTAGTTTAATCTATGGATATGTTCATGTGGAAGGGCAACAGGAAAAGCAACAGAAAGAATATCTAAAAATGCCAAAAGAACAATAATAAAGCAAATGTTTATTTATGTTTAGGTGATGTTCTCATGCCAATGAGCTGGATGCGTAGCATTGAGGGACAAGTGGTTGTGGGTCCACACCAGAAAATTGTGGCTGGAATGGCAGTGTTTTTCTCATGCTATTGCGTCTTCAATCTGGTGTACCAAGAGGAGGCCTCGTGCACACTTGAATTCATCCAAAGGTAAGTGCTTCAAAGGGGATGCCAGTGGATTATTATTTAATTACATTTTTCATTATGAATAACATATGGTGTAATTTTTATTCAATTCCCTGCATTTCCATTGTATTGCATTGCAAAGCTTCTTTCTGTTTTAGCTTGCATGGATGGAACATCTGCAATTAATGCAAATTTTTGTTTTGAAGTTTTGCATATTTGGAAAAATGTTAAGCTATTCTCCAAAACTTGATGGGTTCTGCTGTCTCTTCAAACAATGTATTTCATTAAATGTCTTTTTCTCTGATTTTGTGACTTTAGATGCTTCATCAGGATCAACCCAACCTCTGGCACAAAGATGACCAAGTGGATCAGTCCAGGAAGTGGGAAGGTGCACGAGAAGAGTAACAACAGTGTCAGCCCTCATGTCTCTGCACTTCTCAAAAGATTAACGGACTATGAATGGCTTTGACTCTGTTGCAAGGAAAATGGCAAATGGTATTTCTTTAATAAAAGTGGTTTCAAAATAAGCTTTTTACAAGTTACATGTTTGACGTTGCTACACATTTGAGTTGACCATGAATGACTATGCTGCAATGGTCTTGTGCAGTCTGTCCTGGGTTTATGCTTTCCATGCACATGCTTATTGGCTAATAAAAAGGAAAGTTACCTTAAGTTTAATACATTTCATACACATCTGGTGTGCAATCACACACCACACTGTATTGAATATAATTGCATAATATAATAAACACTGTATTTAGTCCTAATAAATGTTTTTTCATCACTTTTTTATTTAACAGCTCAAGATAATCTAAAGTAGTGTTGATATATTTTGGATTATCAGCAGCCACAGCGTGCCTAATTTGCTAAATGTGAAAAAAATTAACTGTGAACCCATTCTACAGTAAGATACTGAATTATGAATAAGTAACAGCTATTTATTGGCAACATTAGTTGCCAGGGAACTCATGTAATATGAATGGAATACATGATAATATTGTAAACAAATATACAATTAACATACATTGCTGTAATTTATACACAGCAAAAAACTGTAAAACGTGTCCAGTAAATTACTGTAATTATTTTTACATTAATTAACGTAAGTACAGTGTATCGCCCTATCCTACACCGTGTAGGATATGACGTTATTAGATCTATAGGGCACATTCTTCACATTCATTAATTTGCAGCTCTATGCGTGCGCACAGATGCATGAGAAGTAGTTTTTTCCTCTGGGCAACTAACATCGCGCTTCCTTTGAACGTGACCAACCAATCATGGCGAAATACGAGCAGTGCTGTGTTTTTATTTTTTCCACTAGCCTCGCTTTTTTAGTCCAGGTGTAGCGGCTAGTGTTGTTTTGTTTCCTTGGCAACTAAGGTCGCTCTTCCTTTGAACGTAACCAACCAATCCTGGCCAAGTATGAGCAGTGCTGTTTTTTTTTTTTTTTCACTAACCTCGCTTTATTAGTCCAGATGTACCGGGTAGCCATAGCCGACAACGAAAGTGAGTTTCCCTCTGTGTTTCCCTCATCTGCAATGTGGTATTTTCAAGGAAGGCTTTGTGAAAAAGATGTTCAGATGGGATTAAAACGCTACAACTGGATCGTTAGAACTGAAATGAAAGGTGAGTGTGAAACTTGCTGCTGGTGTCAAAATAAGAGTTTTTTCATCATGGAAACACTATTTTAAATTAGAAGAAGCATCTTCCAGAGTTTTCCAGTGTGTTTGTGTGATCTGCAGTATGGCATTTTCAGGGCAAGCTTTGTGAAAAAGACGTTCATATGGCCTGAAATCGCTATAACTGTAATGCGAAGTCAGTTAAAGCTGAATTTTTTTTTCTTTACTGACCTAGCTTTTTTAGTCAAGCTGTAGCTGATAGCCATGGCCAGACAACGAAAGTGAGTTTTCCACTGTGTTTCCCTCATCTGCAATTTGGTATTTTCAGGGATGGCTTTGTGAAAAAGAAAGCTGAAAATATTATAACTGTACCGTTAGAGCTGAAATGAAAGGTGATTGTGAAACTACCAGCTGGCGTTAAAATTAGACTTTTTCCAGCATAGAAACACTGTTGTCAACTAGAAGAAGTATTTTGCAGAGTTTTCCAGTATGTTTGTGTGATCCCAAGTATGTGAAATTTTCAAGCAGACGCTGGGAAAAAGACAATCTGAAACGGGCTGGAACGGTAAAATTCTAACGCTAGAATTGAAATGAAAGGTGTGTATGAAATATGTTGCTCGCGTCAAAATAAGACTTTTTCCAACAGTGTTGTCAACTTAGAAGATGTATTTTGCAGTGTTGTCAAGTGTGTTTCTATTCTGTGTAGTATTTGACATTTAACAGTAGACGTTGTGATAAAGTCGCTCATCTTGTCTGGAAACGCTTATTACTGTAATGTTTGAGCTGAAATGAATGCTGTGCATAAAATATGTTGCTGGCGACAAGATGTATTTTGCAGAGTTTTCAAGTATGTTTCTGTGATTTGTACTGTGTGGCATTTTCAGGGCACACGCTGTGTCCCAGACACACAGAGAATGGCTGGAAACGCTTAAAACGGCAAGTTTCAGTCAGTTAGTGCTGAAATGAACGGTGTGTCTAAAATATGTTGCTGGCGTCAAAATAAGACTGTTTCCAGCATGGAAACACTATTTTACATTAGAAGAAGCATTTTGCTGAGTTTTCCCGTGTGTTTCTTTCATCTGCAGTACCTGGCACTTTCAGGGCAAACGTTGTGAAAAACAGTCTCAAATGGCCAGGAACGGTCCAATTTTACCGTTTGAGCTGAAATGACAGCTTTGTATCAAATATGTTGCTGGCGTCAAAATAAGACTGTTTCCAGCATGGAAACACTATTTTACATTAGAAGAAGCATTTTGCAGAGTTTTCAAGTATGTTTCTTTCATCTGCAGTACCTGGCACTTTCAGGGCAAACGTTGTGAAAAACAGTCTCAAATGGCCAGGAACGGTCCAATTTTACCGTTTGAGCTGAAATGACAGCTTTGTATCAAATATGTTGCTGGCGTCAAAATAAGACTGTTTCCAGCATGGAAACACTATTTTACATTAGAAGAAGCATTTTGCAGAGTTTTCAAGTATGTTTCTTTCATCTGCAGTACCTGGCACTTTCAGGGCAAACGTTGTGAAAAACAGTCTCAAATGGCCAGGAACGGTCCAATTTTACCGTTTGAGCTGAAATGACAGCTTTGTATCAAATATGTTGCTGGCGTCAAAATAAGACTGTTTCCAGCATGGAAACACTATTTTACATTAGAAGAAGCATTTTGCAGAGTTTTCAAGTATGTTTCTGTGATTTGTACTGTGTGGCATTTTCGGGGCACACGCTGTGTCCCAGACACACAGAGAATGGCTGGAAACGCTTAAAACGGCAAGTTTCTGTCAGTTAGTGCTGAAATGAACGGTGTGTCTAAAATATGTTGCTGGCGTCAAAATAAGACTGTTTCCAGCATGGAAACACTATTTTACATTAGAAGAAGCATTTTGCAGAGTTTTCAAGTATGTTTCTGTGATTTGTACTGTGTGGCATTTTCGGGGCACACGCTGTGTCCCAGACACACAGAGAATGGCTGGAAACGCTTAAAACGGCAAGTTTCTGTCAGTTAGTGCTGAAATGAACGGTGTGTCTAAAATATGTTGCTGGCGTCAAAATAAGACTGTTTCCAGCATGGAAACACTATTTTACATTAGAAGAAGCATTTTGCAGAGTTTTCAAGTATGTTTCTGTGATTTGTACTGTGTGGCATTTTCGGGGCACACGCTGTGTCCCAGACACACAGAGAATGGCTGGAAACGCTTAAAACGGCAAGTTTCTGTCAGTTAGTGCTGAAATGAACGGTGTGTCTAAAATATGTTGCTGGCGTCAAAATAAGACTGTTTCCAGCATGGAAACACTATTTTACATTAGAAGAAGCATTTTGCTGCGTTTTCCCGTGTGTTTCTTTCATCTGCAGTACCTGGCACTTTCAGGGCAAACGTTGTGAAAAACAGTCTCAAATGGCCAGGAACGGTCCAATTTTACCGTTTGAGCTGAAATGACAGCTTTGTATCAAATATGTTGCTGGCGTCAAAATAAGACTGTTTCCAGCATGGAAACACTATTTTACATTAGAAGAAGCATTTTGCAGAGTTTTCAAGTATGTTTCTGTGATTTGTACTGTGTGGCATTTTCGGGGCACACGCTGTGTCCCAGACACACAGAGAATGGCTGGAAACGTTTAAAACGGCAAGTTTCTGTCAGTTAGTGCTGAAATGAACGGTGTGTCTAAAATATGTTGCTGGCGTCAAAATAAGACTGTTTCCAGCATGGAAACACTATTTTACATTAGAAGAAGCATTTTGCTGAGTTTTCCCGTGTGTTTCTTTCATCTGCAGTACCTGGCACTTTCAGGGCAAACGTTGTGAAAAACAGTCTCAAATGGCCAGGAACGGTCCAATTTTACCGTTTGAGCTGAAATGACAGCTTTGTATCAAATATGTTGCTGGCGTCAAAATAAGACTGTTTCCAGCATGGAAACACTATTTTACATTAGAAGAAGCATTTTGCAGAGTTTTCCCGTGTGTTTCTTTCATCTGCAGTACCTGGCACTTTCAGGGCAAACGTTGTGAAAAACAGTCTCAAATGGCCAGGAACGGTCCAATTTTACCGTTTGAGCTGAAATGACAGCTTTGTATCAAATATGTTGCTGGCGTCAAAATAAGACTGTTTCCAGCATGGAAACACTATTTTACATTAGAAGAAGCATTTTGCAGAGTTTTCAAGTATGTTTCTGTGATTTGTACTGTGTGGCATTTTCGGGGCACACGCTGTGTCCCAGACACACAGAGAATGGCTGGAAACGCTTAAAACGGCAAGTTTCTGTCAGTTAGTGCTGAAATGAACGGTGTGTCTAAAATATGTTGCTGGCGTCAAAATAAGACTTTTTCCAGCATGGAAACACTATTTTACATTAGAAGAAGCATTTTGCTGAGTTTTCCCGTGTGTTTCTTTCATCTGCAGTACCTGGCACTTTCAGGGCAAACGATGTGAAAAACAGTCTCAAATGGCCAGGAACGGTCCAATTTTACCGTTTGAGCTGAAATGACAGCTTTGTATCAAATATGTTGCTGGCGTCAAAATAAGACTTTTTCCAGCATGGAAACACTATTTTACATTAGAAGAAGCATTTTGCTGAGTTTTCCCGTGTGTTTCTTTCATCTGCAGTACCTGGCACTTTCAGGGCAAACGATGTGAAAAACAGTCTCAAATGGCCAGGAACGGTCCAATTTTACCGTTTGAGCTGAAATGACAGCTTTGTATCAAATATGTTGCTGGCGTCAAAATAAGACTGTTTCCAGCATGGAAACACTATTTTACATTAGAAGAAGCATTTTGCAGAGTTTTCAAGTATGTTTCTGTGATTTGTACTGTGTGGCATTTTCGGGGCACACGCTGTGTCCCAGACACACAGAGAATGGCTGGAAACGCTTAAAACGGCAAGTTTCTGTCAGTTAGTGCTGAAATGAACGGTGTGTCTAAAATATGTTGCTGGCGTCAAAATAAGACTGTTTCCAGCATGGAAACACTATTTTACATTAGAAGAAGCATTTTGCAGAGTTTTCAAGTATGTTTCTGTGATTTGTACTGTGTGGCATTTTCGGGGCACACGCTGTGTCCCAGACACACAGAGAATGGCTGGAAACGCTTAAAACGGCAAGTTTCTGTCAGTTAGTGCTGAAATGAACGGTGTGTCTAAAATATGTTGCTGGCGTCAAAATAAGACTGTTTCCAGCATGGAAACACTATTTTACATTAGAAGAAGCATTTTGCTGCGTTTTCCCGTGTGTTTCTTTCATCTGCAGTACCTGGCACTTTCAGGGCAAACGTTGTGAAAAACAGTCTCAAATGGCCAGGAACGGTCCAATTTTACCGTTTGAGCTGAAATGACAGCTTTGTATCAAATATGTTGCTGGCGTCAAAATAAGACTGTTTCCAGCATGGAAACACTATTTTACATTAGAAGAAGCATTTTGCAGAGTTTTCAAGTATGTTTCTGTGATTTGTACTGTGTGGCATTTTCGGGGCACACGCTGTGTCCCAGACACACAGAGAATGGCTGGAAACGTTTAAAACGGCAAGTTTCTGTCAGTTAGTGCTGAAATGAACGGTGTGTCTAAAATATGTTGCTGGCGTCAAAATAAGACTGTTTCCAGCATGGAAACACTATTTTACATTAGAAGAAGCATTTTGCTGAGTTTTCCCGTGTGTTTCTTTCATCTGCAGTACCTGGCACTTTCAGGGCAAACGTTGTGAAAAACAGTCTCAAATGGCCAGGAACGGTCCAATTTTACCGTTTGAGCTGAAATGACAGCTTTGTATCAAATATGTTGCTGGCGTCAAAATAAGACTGTTTCCATCATGGAAACACTATTTTACATTAGAAGAAGCATTTTGCAGAGTTTTCCCGTGTGTTTCTTTCATCTGCAGTACCTGGCACTTTCAGGGCAAACGTTGTGAAAAACAGTCTCAAATGGCCAGGAACGGTCCAATTTTACCGTTTGAGCTGAAATGACAGCTTTGTATCAAATATGTTGCTGGCGTCAAAATAAGACTGTTTCCAGCATGGAAACACTATTTTACATTAGAAGAAGCATTTTGCAGAGTTTTCAAGTATGTTTCTGTGATTTGTACTGTGTGGCATTTTCGGGGCACACGCTGTGTCCCAGACACACAGAGAATGGCTGGAAACGCTTAAAACGGCAAGTTTCTGTCAGTTAGTGCTGAAATGAACGGTGTGTCTAAAATATGTTGCTGGCGTCAAAATAAGACTGTTTCCAGCATGGAAACACTATTTTACATTAGAAGAAGCATTTTGCAGAGTTTTCAAGTATGTTTCTGTGATTTGTACTGTGTGGCATTTTCGGGGCACACGCTGTGTCCCAGACACACAGAGAATGGCTGGAAACGCTTAAAACGGCAAGTT
Source organism: Toxotes jaculatrix (assembly GCF_017976425.1). Taxonomy (NCBI): domain Eukaryota; kingdom Metazoa; phylum Chordata; class Actinopteri; family Toxotidae; genus Toxotes; species Toxotes jaculatrix. The sequence continues at coordinate 20,448 of NW_024469761.1, forward strand.
TCTGTCAGTTAGTGCTGAAATGAACGGTGTGTCTAAAATATGTTGCTGGCGTCAAAATAAGACTTTTTCCAGCATGGAAACACTATTTTACATTAGAAGAAGCATTTTGCAGAGTTTTCCCCGTGTGTTTCTTTCATCTGCAGTACCTGGCACTTTCAGGGCAAACGATGTGAAAAACAGTCTCAAATGGCCAGGAACGGTCCAATTTTACCGTTTGAGCTGAAATGACAGCTTTGTATCAAATATGTTGCTGGCGTCAAAATAAGACTGTTTCCAGCATGGAAACACTATTTTACATTAGAAGAAGCATTTTGCAGAGTTTTCAAGTATGTTTCTGTGATTTGTACTGTGTGGCATTTTCGGGGCACACGCTGTGTCCCAGACACACAGAGAATGGCTGGAAACGCTTAAAACGGCAAGTTTCTGTCAGTTAGTGCTGAAATGAACGGTGTGTCTAAAATATGTTGCTGGCGTCAAAATAAGACTGTTTCCAGCATGGAAACACTATTTTACATTAGAAGAAGCATTTTGCAGAGTTTTCAAGTATGTTTCTGTGATTTGTACTGTGTGGCATTTTCGGGGCACACGCTGTGTCCCAGACACACAGAGAATGGCTGGAAACGCTTAAAACGGCAAGTTTCTGTCAGTTAGTGCTGAAATGAACGGTGTGTCTAAAATATGTTGCTGGCGTCAAAATAAGACTGTTTCCAGCATGGAAACACTATTTTACATTAGAAGAAGCATTTTGCAGAGTTTTCAAGTATGTTTCTGTGATTTGTACTGTGTGGCATTTTCGGGGCACACGCTGTGTCCCAGACACACAGAGAATGGCTGGAAACGCTTAAAACGGCAAGTTTCTGTCAGTTAGTGCTGAAATGAACGGTGTGTCTAAAATATGTTGCTGGCGTCAAAATAAGACTGTTTCCAGCATGGAAACACTATTTTACATTAGAAGAAGCATTTTGCTGAGTTTTCCCGTGTGTTTCTTTCATCTGCAGTACCTGGCACTTTCAGGGCAAACGTTGTGAAAAACAGTCTCAAATGGCCAGGAACGGTCCAATTTTACCGTTTGAGCTGAAATGACAGCTTTGTATCAAATATGTTGCTGGCGTCAAAATAAGACTGTTTCCAGCATGGAAACACTATTTTACATTAGAAGAAGCATTTTGCAGAGTTTTCAAGTATGTTTCTTTCATCTGCAGTACCTGGCACTTTCAGGGCAAACGTTGTGAAAAACAGTCTCAAATGGCCAGGAACGGTCCAATTTTACCGTTTGAGCTGAAATGACAGCTTTGTATCAAATATGTTGCTGGCGTCAAAATAAGACTGTTTCCAGCATGGAAACACTATTTTACATTAGAAGAAGCATTTTGCTGAGTTTTCCCGTGTGTTTCTTTCATCTGCAGTACCTGGCACTTTCAGGGCAAACGTTGTGAAAAACAGTCTCAAATGGCCAGGAACGGTCCAATTTTACCGTTTGAGCTGAAATGACAGCTTTGTATCAAATATGTTGCTGGCGTCAAAATAAGACTGTTTCCAGCATGGAAACACTATTTTACATTAGAAGAAGCATTTTGCAGAGTTTTCAAGTATGTTTCTGTGATTTGTACTGTGTGGCATTTTCGGGGCACACGCTGTGTCCCAGACACACAGAGAATGGCTGGAAACGCTTAAAACGGCAAGTTTCTGTCAGTTAGTGCTGAAATGAACGGTGTGTCTAAAATATGTTGCTGGCGTCAAAATAAGACTGTTTCCAGCATGGAAACACTATTTTACATTAGAAGAAGCATTTTGCAGAGTTTTCAAGTATGTTTCTGTGATTTGTACTGTGTGGCATTTTCGGGGCACACGCTGTGTCCCAGACACACAGAGAATGGCTGGAAACGCTTAAAACGGCAAGTTTCTGTCAGTTAGTGCTGAAATGAACGGTGTGTCTAAAATATGTTGCTGGCGTCAAAATAAGACTGTTTCCAGCATGGAAACACTATTTTACATTAGAAGAAGCATTTTGCAGAGTTTTCCCGTGTGTTTCTTTCATCTGCAGTACCTGGCACTTTCAGGGCAAACGTTGTGAAAAACAGTCTCAAATGGCCAGGAACGGTCCAATTTTACCGTTTGAGCTGAAATGACAGCTTTGTATCAAATATGTTGCTGGCGTCAAAATAAGACTGTTTCCAGCATGGAAACACTATTTTACATTAGAAGAAGCATTTTGCAGAGTTTTCAAGTATGTTTCTGTGATTTGTACTGTGTGGCATTTTCGGGGCACACGCTGTGTCCCAGACACACAGAGAATGGCTGGAAACGCTTAAAACGGCAAGTTTCTGTCAGTTAGTGCTGAAATGAACGGTGTGTCTAAAATATGTTGCTGGCGTCAAAATAAGACTGTTTCCAGCATGGAAACACTATTTTACATTAGAAGAAGCATTTTGCTGAGTTTTCCCGTGTGTTTCTTTCATCTGCAGTACCTGGCACTTTCAGGGCAAACGTTGTGAAAAACAGTCTCAAATGGCCAGGAACGGTCCAATTTTACCGTTTGAGCTGAAATGACAGCTTTGTATCAAATATGTTGCTGGCGTCAAAATAAGACTGTTTCCAGCATGGAAACACTATTTTACATTAGAAGAAGCATTTTGCAGAGTTTTCAAGTATGTTTCTGTGATTTGTACTGTGTGGCATTTTCGGGGCACACGCTGTGTCCCAGACACACAGAGAATGGCTGGAAACGCTTAAAACGGCAAGTTTCTGTCAGTTAGTGCTGAAATGAACGGTGTGTCTAAAATATGTTGCTGGCGTCAAAATAAGACTGTTTCCAGCATGGAAACACTATTTTACATTAGAAGAAGCATTTTGCAGAGTTTTCAAGTATGTTTCTGTGATTTGTACTGTGTGGCATTTTCGGGGCACACGCTGTGTCCCAGACACACAGAGAATGGCTGGAAACGCTTAAAACGGCAAGTTTCTGTCAGTTAGTGCTGAAATGAACGGTGTGTCTAAAATATGTTGCTGGCGTCAAAATAAGACTGTTTCCAGCATGGAAACACTATTTTACATTAGAAGAAGCATTTTGCAGAGTTTTCCCGTGTGTTTCTTTCATCTGCAGTACCTGGCACTTTCAGGGCAAACGTTGTGAAAAACAGTCTCAAATGGCCAGGAACGGTCCAATTTTACCGTTTGAGCTGAAATGACAGCTTTGTATCAAATATGTTGCTGGCGTCAAAATAAGACTGTTTCCAGCATGGAAACACTATTTTACATTAGAAGAAGCATTTTGCAGAGTTTTCAAGTATGTTTCTGTGATTTGTACTGTGTGGCATTTTCGGGGCACACGCTGTGTCCCAGACACACAGAGAATGGCTGGAAACGCTTAAAACGGCAAGTTTCTGTCAGTTAGTGCTGAAATGAACGGTGTGTCTAAAATATGTTGCTGGCGTCAAAATAAGACTGTTTCCAGCATGGAAACACTATTTTACATTAGAAGAAGCATTTTGCTGAGTTTTCCCGTGTGTTTCTTTCATCTGCAGTACCTGGCACTTTCAGGCAAACGTTGTGAAAAACAGTCTCAAATGGCCAGGAACGGTCCCAATTTTACCGTTTGAGCTGAAATGACAGCTTTGTATCAAATATGTTGCTGGCGTCAAAATAAGACTGTTTCCAGCATGGAAACACTATTTTACATTAGAAGAAGCATTTTGCAGAGTTTTCAAGTATGTTTCTGTGATTTGTACTGTGTGGCATTTTCGGGGCACACGCTGTGTCCCAGACACACAGAGAATGGCTGGAAACGCTTAAAACGGCAAGTTTCTGTCAGTTAGTGCTGAAATGAACGGTGGGTGTGTCTAAAATATGTTGCTGGCGTCAAAATAAGACTGTTTCCAGCATGGAAACACTATTTTACATTAGAAGAAGCATTTTGCAGAGTTTTCAAGTATGTTTCTGTGATTTGTACTGTGTGGCATTTTCGGGGCACACGCTGTGTCCCAGACACACAGAGAATGGCTGGAAACGCTTAAAACGGCAAGTTTCTGTCAGTTAGTTGCTGAAATGAACGGTGTGTCTAAAATATGTTGCTGGCGTCAAAATAAGACTGTTTCCAGCATGGAAACACTATTTTACATTAGAAGAAGCATTTTGCTGAGTTTTCCCGTGTGTTTCTTTCATCTGCAGTACCTGGCACTTTCAGGGCAAACGATGTGAAAAACAGTCTCAAATGGCCAGGAACGGTCCAATTTTACCGTTTGAGCTGAAATGACAGCTTTGTATCAAATATGTTGCTGGCGTCAAAATAAGACTGTTTCCAGCATGGAAACACTATTTTACATTAGAAGAAGCATTTTGCAGAGTTTTCAAGTATGTTTCTGTGATTTGTACTGTGTGGAATTTTCGGGGGCACACGCTGTGTCCCAGACACACAGAGAATGGCTGGAAACGCTTATAAAACGGCAAGTTTCTGTCAGTTAGTGCTGAAATGAACGGTGTGTCTAAAATATGTTGCTGGCGTCAAAATAAGACTGTTTCCAGCATGGAAAAAGTGTTGTCAACTAGAAGAAGTATTTTGCAGAGTTTTCCAGTATGTTTCTGTAATTTGTAGGATGTGGCATTTTCAGGGCACACGCTGGTAAAAACACCACCTGGAACTAGCTGGAACGCTAAAATTTCAGCTCAAAAGGTCAAATTTGTCCGTTCCTGGCCATATGAGACTGTTTTTTCACAACGTTTGCCCTGAAAGTGCCAGGTACTGCAGATGAAAGAAACACACGGGGGAAAACTCTGCAAAATGCTTCTTCTAATGTAAAATAGTGTTTCCATGCTGGAAACAGTCTTATTTTGACGCCAGCAACATATTTTAGACACACCGTTCATTTCAGCACTAACTGACAGAAACTTGCCGTTTTTAAGCGTTTCCCACCTTTCTCTGTGTGTCTGGTACACAGCGTGTGCCCCGAAAATGCCACACAGTACAAATCACAGAAACATACTTGAAAACTCTGCAAAATGCTTCTTCTAATGTAAAATAGGGTTTCCATGCTGGGAAAAAGTCTTATTTTGACGCCAGCAGCACATTTGACACAAAGCTGTCATTTCAGCTCAAACGGTAAAATTTCACCGTTCCTGGCCATTTGAGACTGTTTTTCACAACGTTTGCCCTGAAAGTGCCAGGTACTGCAGATGAAAGAAACACACGGGGAAAACTCAGCAAAATGCTTCTTTCTAATGTAAAATAGTGTTTCCATGCTGGAAACAGTCTTATTTTGACGCCAGCAACATATTTTAGACACACCGTTCATTTCAGCACTAACTGACAGAAACTTGCCGTTTTTAAGCGTTTCCCACCATTCTCTGTGCGTCTGGGACACAGCGGTGTGCCCCGAAAATGCCACACAGTACAAATCACAGATACATACTTGAAAACTCTGCAAAATGCTTCTTCTAATGTAAAATAGGGTTTCCATGCTGGGAAAAAGTCTTATTTTGACGCCAGCAGCACATTTGACACAAAGCTGTCATTTCAGCTCAAACGGTAAAATTTCACCGTTCCTGGCCATTTGAGACTGTTTTTCACAACGTTTGCCCTGAAAGTGCCAGGTACTGCAGATGAAAGAAACACACGGGAAAACTCAGCAAAATGCTTCTTCTAATGTAAAATAGTGTTTTCCATGCTGGAAACAGTCTTATTTTGACGCCAGCAACATATTTTGATACAAAGCTGTCATTTCAGCTCAAACGGTAAAATTTGACCGTTCCTGGCCATTTGAGACTGTTTTTCACAAACGTTTGCCCTGAAAGTGCCAGGTACTGCAGATGAAAGAAACACACGGGGAAAACTCTGCAAAATGCTTCTTCTAATGTAAAATAGTGTTTCCATGCTGGAAACAGTCTTATTTTGACCGCCAGCAACATATTTTAGACACACCGTTCATTTCAGCACTAACTGACAGAAACTTGCCGTTTTAAGCGTTTCCCACCATTCTCTGTGCGTCTGGGACACAGCGTGTGCCCCGAAAATGCCACACAGTACAAATCACAGAAACATACTTGAAAACTCTGCAAAATGCTTCTTCTAATGTAAAATAGGGTTTCCATGCTGGGAAAAAGTCTTATTTTGACGCCAGCAGCACATTTGACACAAAGCTGTCATTTCAGCTCAAACGGTAAAATTTCACCGTTCCTGGCCATTTGAGACTGTTTTTCACAACGTTTGCCCTGAAAGTGCCAGGTACTGCAGATGAAAGAAACACACGGGAAAACTCTGCAAAATGCTTCTTCTAATGTAAAATAGTGTTTCCATGCTGGAAACAGTCTTATTTTGACGCCAGCAACATATTTTAGACACACCGTTCATTTCAGCACTAACTGACAGAAACTTGCCGTTTAAGCGTTTCCCACCATTCTCTGTGCGTCTGGGACACAGCGTGTGCCCCGAAAATGCCACACAGTACAAATCACAGAAACATACTTGAAAACTCTGCAAAATGCTTCTTCTAATGTAAAATAGGGTTTCCATGCTGGGAAAAAGTCTTATTTTGACGCCAGCAGCACATTTGACACAAAGCTGTCATTTCAGCTCAAACGGTAAAATTTCACCGTTCCTGGCCATTTGAGACTGTTTTTCACAACGTTTGCCCTGAAAGTGCCAGGTACTGCAGATGAAAGAAACACACGGGAAAACTCAGCAAAATGCTTCTTCTAATGTAAAATAGTGTTTCCATGCTGGAAACAGTCTTATTTTGACGCCAGCAACATATTTGATACAAAGCTGTCATTTCAGCTCAAACGGTAAAATTTGACCGTTCCTGGCCATTTGAGACTGTTTTTTCACAACGTTTGCCCTGAAAGTGCCAGGTACTGCAGATGAAAGAAACACACGGGGAAAACTCTGCAAAATGCTTCTTCTAATGTAAAATAGTGTTTCCATGCTGGAAACAGTCTTATTTTGACGCCAGCAACATATTTTAGACACACCGTTCATTTCAGCACTAACTGACAGAAACTTGCCGTTTTAAGCGTTTCCAGCCATTCTCTGTGTGTCTGGGACACAGCGTGTGCCCCGAAAATGCCACACAGTACAAATCACAGAAACATACTTGAAAACTCTGCAAAATGCTTCTTCTAATGTAAAATAGTGTTTCCATGCTGGAAACAGTCTTATTTTGACGCCAGCAACATATTTGATACAAAGCTGTCATTTCAGCTCAAACGGTAAAATTTGACCGTTCCTGGCCATTTGAGACTGTTTTTCACAACGTTTTGCCCTGAAAGTGCCAGGTACTGCTGATGAAAGAAACACACGGGAAAACTCAGCAAAATGCTTCTTCTAATGTAAAATAGTGTTTCCATGCTGGAAAAAGTCTTATTTTGACGCCAGCAACATATTTGATACAAAGCTGTCATTTCAGCTCAAACGGTAAAATTTGACCGTTCCCTGGCCATTTGAGACTGTTTTTCACAACGTTTGCCCTGAAAGTGCCAGGTACTGCAGATGAAAGAAACACACGGGAAAACTCTGCAAAATGCTTCTTCTAATGTAAAATAGTGTTTCCATGCTGGAAACAGTCTTATTTTGACGCCAGCAACATATTTTAGACACACCGTTCATTTCAGCACTAACTGACAGAAACTTGCCGTTTTAAGCGTTTCCAGCCATTCTCTGTGTGTCTGGGACACAGCGTGTGCCCCGAAAATGCCACACAGTACAAATCACAGAAACATACTTGAAAACTCTGCAAAATGCTTCTTCTAATGTAAAATAGTGTTTCCATGCTGGAAACAGTCTTATTTTGACGCCAGCAACATATTTGATACAAAGCTGTCATTTCAGCTCAAACGGTAAAATTGGACCGTTCCTGGCCATTTGAGACTGTTTTTCACAACGTTTGCCCTGAAAGTGCCAGGTACTGCAGATGAAAGAAACACACGGGAAAACTCAGCAAAATGCTTCTTCTAATGTAAAATAGTGTTTCCATGCTGGAAACAGTCTTATTTTGACGCCAGCAACATATTTTAGACACACACCGTTCATTTCAGCACTAACTGACAGAAACTTGCCGTTTTAAGCGTTTCCAGCCATTCTCTGTGTGTCTGGGACACAGCGTGTGCCCCGAAAATGCCACACAGTACAAATCACAGAAACATACTTGAAAACTCTGCAAAATGCTTCTTCTAATGTAAAATAGTGTTTCCATGCTGGAAACAGTCTTATTTTGACGCCAGCAACATATTTGATACAAAGCTGTCATTTCAGCTCAAACGGTAAAATTGACCGTTCCTGGCCATTTGAGGACTGTTTTTCACAACGTTTGCCCTGAAAGTGCCAGGTACTGCAGATGAAAGAAACACACGGGAAAACGCAGCAAAATGCTTCTTCTAATGTAAAATAGTGTTTCCATGCTGGAAACAGTCTTATTTTGACGCCAGCAACATATTTTAGACACACCGTTCATTTCAGCACTAACTGACAGAAACTTGCCGTTTTAAGCGTTTCCAGCCATTCTCTGTGTGTCTGGGACACAGCGTGTGCCCCGAAAATGCCACACAGTACAAATCACAGAAACATACTTGAAAACTCTGCAAAATGCTTCTTCTAATGTAAAATAGTGTTTCCATGCTGGAAACAGTCTTATTTTGACGCCAGCAACATATTTGATACAAAGCTGTCATTTCAGCTCAAACGGTAAAATTGGACCGTTCCTGGCCATTTGAGACTGTTTTTCACAACGTTTGCCCTGAAAGTGCCAGGTACTGCAGATGAAAGAAACACACGGGAAAACGCAGCAAAATGCTTCTTCTAATGTAAAATAGTGTTTCCATGCTGGAAACAGTCTTATTTTGACGCCAGCAACATATTTTAGACACACCGTTCATTTCAGCACTAACTGACAGAAACTTGCCGTTTTAAAGCGTTTCCAGCCATTCTCTGTGTGTCTGGGACACAGCGTGTGCCCCGAAAATGCCACACAGTACAAATCACAGAAACATACTTGAAAACTCTGCAAAATGCTTCTTCTAATGTAAAATAGTGTTTCCATGCTGGAAACAGTCTTATTTTGACGCCAGCAACATATTTGATACAAAGCTGTCATTTCAGCTCAAACGGTAAAATTGGACCGTTCCTGGCCATTTGAGACTGTTTTTCACAACGTTTGCCCTGAAAGTGCCAGGTACTGCAGATGAAAGAAACACACGGGAAAACGCAGCAAAATGCTTCTTCTAATGTAAAATAGTGTTTCCATGCTGGAAACAGTCTTATTTTGACGCCAGCAACATATTTTAGACACACCGTTCATTTCAGCACTAACTGACAGAAACTTGCCGTTTTAAGCGTTTCCAGCCATTCTCTGTGTGTCTGGGACACAGCGTGTGCCCCGAAAATGCCACACAGTACAAATCACAGAAACATACTTGAAAACTCTGCAAAATGCTTCTTCTAATGTAAAATAGTGTTTCCATGCTGGAAACAGTCTTATTTTGACGCCAGCAACATATTTGATACAAAGCTGTCATTTCAGCTCAAACGGTAAAATTGGACCGTTCCTGGCCATTTGAGACTGTTTTTTCACAACGTTTGCCCTGAAAGTGCCAGGTACTGCAGATGAAAGAAACACACGGGAAAACTCAGCAAAATGCTTCTTCTAATGTAAAATAGTGTTTCCATGCTGGAAACAGTCTTATTTTGACGCCAGCAACATATTTGATACAAAGCTGTCATTTCAGCTCAAACGGTAAAATTGGACCGTTCCTGGCCATTTGAGACTGTTTTTCACAACGTTTGCCCTGAAAGTGCCAGGTACTGCAGATGAAAGAAACATACTTGAAAACTCTGCAAAATGCTTCTTCTAATGTAAAATAGTGTTTCCATGCTGGAAACAGTCTTATTTTGACGCCAGCAACATATTTGATACAAAGCTGTCATTTCAGCTCAAACGGTAAAATTGGACCGTTCCTGGCCATTTGAGACTGTTTTTCACAACGTTTGCCCTGAAAGTGCCAGGTACTGCAGATGAAAGAAACACACGGGAAAACTCAGCAAAATGCTTCTTCTAATGTAAAATAGTGTTTCCATGCTGGAAACAGTCTTATTTTGACGCCAGCAACATATTTTAGACACACCGTTCATTTCAGCACTAACTGACAGAAACTTGCCGTTTTAAGCGTTTCCAGCCATTCTCTGTGTGTCTGGGACACAGCGTGTGCCCCGAAAATGCCACACAGTACAAATCACAGAAACATACTTGAAAACTCTGCAAAATGCTTCTTCTAATGTAAAATAGTGTTTCCATGCTGGAAACAGTCTTATTTTGACGCCAGCAACATATTTTAGACACACCGTTCATTTCAGCACTAACTGACAGAAACTTGCCGTTTTAAGCGTTTCCAGCCATTCTCTGTGTGTCTGGGACACAGCGTGTGCCCCGAAAATGCCACACAGTACAAATCACAGAAACATACTTGAAAACTCTGCAAAATGCTTCTTCTAATGTAAAATAGTGTTTCCATGCTGGAAACAGTCTTATTTTGACGCCAGCAACATATTTTAGACACACCGTTCATTTCAGCACTAACTGACAGAAACTTGCCGTTTTAAGCGTTTCCCACCATTCTCTGTGCGTCTGGGACACAGCGTGTGCCCCGAAAATGCCACACAGTACAAATCACAGAAACATACTTGAAAACTCTGCAAAATGCTTCTTCTAATGTAAAATAGGGTTTCCATGCTGGGAAAAAGTCTTATTTTGACGCCAGCAGCACATTTGACACAAAGCTGTCATTTCAGCTCAAACGGTAAAATTTCACCGTTCCTGGCCATTTGAGACTGTTTTTCACAACGTTTGCCCTGAAAGTGCCAGGTACTGCAGATGAAAGAAACACACGGGAAAACTCAGCAAAATGCTTCTTCTAATGTAAAATAGTGTTTCCATGCTGGAAACAGTCTTATTTTGACGCCAGCAACATATTTTAGACACACCCGTTCATTTCAGAACTAACTGACAGAAACTTGCCGTTTTAAGCGTTTCCCACCATTCTCTGTGTGTCTGGGACACAGCGTGTGCCCCGAAAATGCCACACAGTACAAATCACAGAAACATACTTGAAAACTCTGCAAAATGCTTCTTCTAATGTAAAATAGTGTTTCCATGCTGGGAAAAAGTCTTATTTTGACGCCAGCAGCACATTTGACACAAAGCTGTCATTTCAGCTCAAACGGTAAAATTGGACCGTTCCTGGCCATTTGAGACTGTTTTTCACAACGTTTGCCCTGAAAGTGCCAGGTACTGCAGATGAAAGAAACACACGGGAAAACTCAGCAAAATGCTTCTTCTAATGTAAAATAGTGTTTCCATGCTGGAAACAGTCTTATTTTGACGCCAGCAACATATTTTAGACACACCGTTCATTTCAGCACTAACTGACAGAAACTTGCCGTTTTAAGCGTTTCCCACCATTCTCTGTGTGTCTGGGACACAGCGTGTGCCCCGAAAATGCCACACAGTACAAATCACAGAAACATACTTGAAAACTCTGCCAAATGCTTCTTCTAATGTAAAATAGTGTTTCCATGCTGGAAACAGTCTTATTTTGACGCCAGCAACATATTTTAGACACACCGTTCATTTCAGCACTAACTGACAGAAACTTGCCGTTTTAAGCGTTTCCAGCCATTCTCTGTGTGTCTGGGACACAGCGTGTGCCCCGAAAATGCCACACAGTACAAATCACAGAAACATACTTGAAAACTCTGCAAAATGCTTCTTCTAATGTAAAATAGTGTTTCCATGCTGGAAACAGTCTTATTTTGACGCCAGCAACATATTTTAGACACACCTTTCATTTCAGCACTAACTGACAGAAACTTGCCGTTTTAAGCGTTTCCCACCATTCTCTGTGTGTCTGGGACACAGCGTGTGCCCCGAAAATGCCACACAGTACAAATCACAGAAACATACTTGAAAACTCTGCAAAATGCTTCTTCTAATGTAAAATAGTGTTTCCATGCTGGGAAAAAGTCTTATTTTGACGCCAGCAGCACATTTGACACAAAGCTGTCATTTCAGCTCAAACGGTAAAATTTGACCGTTCCTGGCCATTTGAGACTGTTTTTCACAACGTTTGCCCTGAAAGTGCCAGGTACTGCAGATGAAAGAAACACACGGGAAAACTCTGCAAAATGCTTCTTCTAATGTAAAATAGTGTTTCCATGCTGGAAACAGTCTTATTTTGACGCCAGCAACATATTTTAGACACACCGTTCATTTCAGCACTAACTGACAGAAACTTGCCGTTTTAAGCGTTTCCCACCATTCTCTGTGTGTCTGGGACACAGCGTGTGCCCCGAAAATGCCACACAGTACAAATCACAGAAACATACTTGAAAACTCTGCCAAATGCTTCTTCTAATGTAAAATAGTGTTTCCATGCTGGAAACAGTCTTATTTTGACGCCAGCAACATATTTTAGACACACCGTTCATTTCAGCACTAACTGACAGAAACTTGCCGTTTTAAGCGTTTCCAGCCATTCTCTGTGTGTCTGGGACACAGCGTGTGCCCCGAAAATGCCACACAGTACAAATCACAGAAACATACTTGAAAACTCTGCAAAATGCTTCTTCTAATGTAAAATAGTGTTTCCATGCTGGAAACAGTCTTATTTTGACGCCAGCAACATATTTGATACAAAGCTGTCATTTCAGCTCAAACGGTAAAATTTGACCGTTCCTGGCCATTTGAGACTGTTTTTCACAACGTTTGCCCTGAAAGTGCCAGGTACTGCAGATGAAAGAAACACACGGGAAAACTCTGCAAAATGCTTCTTCTAATGTAAAATAGTGTTTCCATGCTGGAAACAGTCTTATTTTGACGCCAGCAACATATTTTAGACACACCGTTCATTTCAGCACTAACTGACAGAAACTTGCCGTTTTAAGCGTTTCCCACCATTCTCTGTGTGTCTGGGACACAGCGTGTGCCCCGAAAATGCCACACAGTACAAATCACAGAAACATACTTGAAAACTCTGCAAAATGCTTCTTCTAATGTAAAATAGTGTTTCCATGCTGGGAAAAAGTCTTATTTTGACGCCAGCAGCACATTTGACACAAAGCTGTCATTTCAGCTCAAACGGTAAAATTTGACCGTTCCTGGCCATTTGAGACTGTTTTTCACAACGTTTGCCCTGAAAGTGCCAGGTACTGCAGATGAAAGAAACACACGGGAAAACTCTGCAAAATGCTTCTTCTAATGTAAAATAGTGTTTCCATGCTGGAAACAGTCTTATTTTGACGCCAGCAACATATTTTAGACACACCGTTCATTTCAGCACTAACTGACAGAAACTTGCCGTTTTAAGCGTTTCCAGCCATTCTCTGTGTGTCTGGGACACAGCGTGTGCCCCGAAAATGCCACACAGTACAAATCACAGAAACATACTTGAAAACTCTGCAAAATGCTTCTTCTAATGTAAAATAGTGTTTCCATGCTGGAAACAGTCTTATTTTGACGCCAGCAACATATTTTAGACACACCGTTCATTTCAGAACTAACTGACAGAAACTTGCCGTTTTAAGCGTTTCCCACCATTCTCTGTGTGTCTGGGACACAGCGTGTGCCCCGAAAATGCCACACAGTACAAATCACAGAAACATACTTGAAAACTCTGCAAAATGCTTCTTCTAATGTAAAATAGTGTTTCCATGCTGGGAAAAAGTCTTATTTTGACGCCAGCAGCACATTTGACACAAAGCTGTCATTTCAGCTCAAACGGTAAAATTGGACCGTTCCTGGCCATTTGAGACTGTTTTTCACAACGTTTGCCCTGAAAGTGCCAGGTACTGCAGATGAAAGAAACACACGGGAAAACTCAGCAAAATGCTTCTTCTAATGTAAAATAGTGTTTCCATGCTGGAAACAGTCTTATTTTGACGCCAGCAACATATTTTAGACACACCGTTCATTTCAGCACTAACTGACAGAAACTTGCCGTTTTAAGCGTTTCCCACCATTCTCTGTGTGTCTGGGACACAGCGTGTGCCCCGAAAATGCCACACAGTACAAATCACAGAAACATACTTGAAAACTCTGCCAAATGCTTCTTCTAATGTAAAATAGTGTTTCCATGCTGGAAACAGTCTTATTTTGACGCCAGCAACATATTTTAGACACACCGTTCATTTCAGCACTAACTGACAGAAACTTGCCGTTTTAAGCGTTTCCCACCATTCTCTGTGTGTCTGGGACACAGCGTGTGCCCCGAAAATGCCACACAGTACAAATCACAGAAACATACTTGAAAACTCTGCAAAATGCTTCTTCTAATGTAAAATAGTGTTTCCATGCTGGGAAAAAGTCTTATTTTGACGCCAGCAGCACATTTGACACAAAGCTGTCATTTCAGCTCAAACGGTAAAATTTGACCGTTCCTGGCCATTTGAGACTGTTTTTCACAACGTTTGCCCTGAAAGTGCCAGGTACTGCAGATGAAAGAAACACACGGGAAAACTCTGCAAAATGCTTCTTCTAATGTAAAATAGTGTTTCCATGCTGGAAACAGTCTTATTTTGACGCCAGCAACATATTTTAGACACACCGTTCATTTCAGCACTAACTGACAGAAACTTGCCGTTTTAAGCGTTTCCCACCATTCTCTGTGTGTCTGGGACACAGCGTGTGCCCCGAAAATGCCACACAGTACAAATCACAGAAACATACTTGAAAACTCTGCCAAATGCTTCTTCTAATGTAAAATAGTGTTTCCATGCTGGAAACAGTCTTATTTTGACGCCAGCAACATATTTTAGACACACCGTTCATTTCAGCACTAACTGACAGAAACTTGCCGTTTTAAGCGTTTCCCACCATTCTCTGTGTGTCTGGGACACAGCGTGTGCCCCGAAAATGCCACACAGTACAAATCACAGAAACATACTTGAAAACTCTGCCAAATGCTTCTTCTAATGTAAAATAGTGTTTCCATGCTGGAAACAGTCTTATTTTGACGCCAGCAACATATTTTAGACACACCGTTCATTTCAGCACTAACTGACAGAAACTTGCCGTTTTAAGCGTTTCCAGCCATTCTCTGTGTGTCTGGGACACAGCGTGTGCCCCGAAAATGCCACACAGTACAAATCACAGAAACATACTTGAAAACTCTGCAAAATGCTTCTTCTAATGTAAAATAGTGTTTCCATGCTGGAAACAGTCTTATTTTGACGCCAGCAACATATTTGATACAAAGCTGTCATTTCAGCTCAAACGGTAAAATTTGACCGTTCCTGGCCATTTGAGACTGTTTTTCACAACGTTTGCCCTGAAAGTGCCAGGTACTGCAGATGAAAGAAACACACGGGAAAACTCTGCAAAATGCTTCTTCTAATGTAAAATAGTGTTTCCATGCTGGAAACAGTCTTATTTTGACGCCAGCAACATATTTTAGACACACCGTTCATTTCAGCACTAACTGACAGAAACTTGCCGTTTTAAGCGTTTCCCACCATTCTCTGTGTGTCTGGGACACAGCGTGTGCCCCGAAAATGCCACACAGTACAAATCACAGAAACATACTTGAAAACTCTGCCAAATGCTTCTTCTAATGTAAAATAGTGTTTCCATGCTGGAAACAGTCTTATTTTGACGCCAGCAACATATTTTAGACACACCGTTCATTTCAGCACTAACTGACAGAAACTTGCCGTTTTAAGCGTTTCCCACCATTCTCTGTGTGTCTGGGACACAGCGTGTGCCCCGAAAATGCCACACAGTACAAATCACAGAAACATACTTGAAAACTCTGCAAAATGCTTCTTCTAATGTAAAATAGTGTTTCCATGCTGGGAAAAAGTCTTATTTTGACGCCAGCAGCACATTTGACACAAAGCTGTCATTTCAGCTCAAACGGTAAAATTGGACCGTTCCTGGCCATTTGAGACTGTTTTTCACAACGTTTGCCCTGAAAGTGCCAGGTACTGCAGATGAAAGAAACACACGGGAAAACTCAGCAAAATGCTTCTTCTAATGTAAAATAGTGTTTCCATGCTGGAAACAGTCTTATTTTGACGCCAGCAACATATTTTAGACACACCGTTCATTTCAGCACTAACTGACAGAAACTTGCCGTTTTAAGCGTTTCCAGCCATTCTCTGTGTGTCTGGGACACAGCGTGTGCCCCGAAAATGCCACACAGTACAAATTCACAGAAACATACTTGAAAACTCTGCAAAATGCTTCTTCTAATGTAAAATAGTGTTTCCATGCTGGGAAAAAGTCTTATTTTGACGCCAGCAGCACATTTGACACAAAGCTGTCATTTCAGCTCAAACGGTAAAATTTGACCGTTCCTGGCCATTTGAGACTGTTTTTCACAACGTTTGCCCTGAAAGTGCCAGGTACTGCAGATGAAAGAAACACACGGGAAAACTCTGCAAAATGCTTCTTCTAATGTAAAATAGTGTTTCCATGCTGGAAACAGTCTTATTTTGACGCCAGCAACATATTTTAGACACACCGTTCATTTCAGCACTAACTGACAGAAACTTGCCGTTTTAAGCGTTTCCCACCATTCTCTGTGTGTCTGGGACACAGCGTGTGCCCCGAAAATGCCACACAGTACAAATCACAGAAACATACTTGAAAACTCTGCCAAATGCTTCTTCTAATGTAAAATAGTGTTTCCATGCTGGAAACAGTCTTATTTTGACGCCAGCAACATATTTTAGACACACCCGTTCATTTCAGCACTAACTGACAGAAACTTGCCGTTTTAAGCGTTTCCAGCCATTCTCTGTGTGTCTGGGACACAGCGTGTGCCCCGAAAATGCCACACAGTACAAATCACAGAAACATACTTGAAAACTCTGCAAAATGCTTCTTCTAATGTAAAATAGTGTTTCCATGCTGGAAACAGTCTTATTTTGACGCCAGCAACATATTTGATACAAAGCTGTCATTTCAGCTCAAACGGTAAAATTTGACCGTTCCTGGCCATTTGAGACTGTTTTTCACAACGTTTGCCCTGAAAGTGCCAGGTACTGCAGATGAAAGAAAACACACGGGAAAACTCTGCAAAATGCTTCTTCTAATGTAAAATAGTGTTTCCATGCTGGAAACAGTCTTATTTTGACGCCAGCAACATATTTTAGACACCACCGTTCATTTCAGCACTAACTGACAGAAACTTGCCGTTTTAAGCGTTTCCAGCATTCTCTGTGTGTCTGGGACACAGCGTGTGCCCCGAAAATGCCACACAGTACAAATCACAGAAACATACTTGAAAACTCTGCAAAATGCTTCTTCTAATGTAAAATAGTGTTTCCATGCTGGGAAAAAGTCTTATTTTGACGCCAGCAGCACATTTGACACAAAGCTGTCATTTCAGCTCAAACGGTAAAATTTGACCGTTCCTGGCCATTTGAGACTGTTTTTCACAACGTTTGCCCTGAAAGTGCCAGGTACTGCAGATGAAAGAAACACACGGGAAAACTCTGCAAAATGCTTCTTCTAATGTAAAATAGTGTTTCCATGCTGGAAACAGTCTTATTTTGACGCCAGCAACATATTTTAGACACACCGTTCATTTCAGCACTAACTGACAGAAACTTGCCGTTTTAAGCGTTTCCAGCCATTCTCTGTGTGTCTGGGACACAGCGTGTGCCCCGAAAATGCCACACAGTACAAATCACAGAAACATACTTGAAAACTCTGCAAAATGCTTCTTCTAATGTAAAATAGTGTTTCCATGCTGGAAACAGTCTTATTTTGACGCCAGCAACATATTTTAGACACACCGTTCATTTCAGAACTAACTGACAGAAACTTGCCGTTTTAAGCGTTTCCCACCATTCTCTGTGTGTCTGGGACACAGCGTGTGCCCCGAAAATGCCACACAGTACAAATCACAGAAACATACTTGAAAACTCTGCAAAATGCTTCTTCTAATGTAAAATAGTGTTTCCATGCTGGGAAAAAGTCTTATTTTGACGCCAGCAGCACATTTGACACAAAGCTGTCATTTCAGCTCAAACGGTAAAATTTGACCGTTCCTGGCCATTTGAGACTGTTTTTCACAACGTTTGCCCTGAAAGTGCCAGGTACTGCAGATGAAAGAAACACACGGGAAAACTCTGCAAAATGCTTCTTCTAATGTAAAATAGTGTTTCCATGCTGGAAACAGTCTTATTTTGACGCCAGCAACATATTTTAGACACACCCGTTCATTTCAGCACTAACTGACAGAAACTTGCCGTTTTAAGCGTTTCCCACCATTCTCTGTGTGTCTGGGACACAGCGTGTGCCCCGAAAATGCCACACAGTACAAATCACAGAAACATACTTGAAAACTCTGCCAAATGCTTCTTCTAATGTAAAATAGTGTTTCCATGCTGGAAACAGTCTTATTTTGACGCCAGCAACATATTTTAGACACACCGTTCATTTCAGCACTAACTGACAGAAACTTGCCGTTTTAAGCGTTTCCAGCCATTCTCTGTGTGTCTGGGACACAGCGTGTGCCCCGAAAATGCCACACAGTACAAATCACAGAAACATACTTGAAAACTCTGCAAAATGCTTCTTCTAATGTAAAATAGTGTTTCCATGCTGGAAACAGTCTTATTTTGACGCCAGCAACATATTTGATACAAAGCTGTCATTTCAGCTCAAACGGTAAAATTTGACCGTTCCTGGCCATTTGAGACTGTTTTTCACAACGTTTGCCCTGAAAGTGCCAGGTACTGCAGATGAAAGAAACACACGGGAAAACTCTGCAAAATGCTTCTTCTAATGTAAAATAGTGTTTCCATGCTGGAAACAGTCTTATTTTGACGCCAGCAACATATTTTAGACACACCGTTCATTTCAGCACTAACTGACAGAAACTTGCCGTTTTAAGCGTTTCCCACCATTCTCTGTGTGTCTGGGACACAGCGTGTGCCCCGAAAATGCCACACAGTACAAATCACAGAAACATACTTGAAAACTCTGCAAAATGCTTCTTCTAATGTAAAATAGTGTTTCCATGCTGGGAAAAAGTCTTATTTTGACGCCAGCAGCACATTTGACACAAAGCTGTCATTTCAGCTCAAACGGTAAAATTTGACCGTTCCTGGCCATTTGAGACTGTTTTTCACAACGTTTGCCCTGAAAGTGCCAGGTACTGCAGATGAAAGAAACACACGGGAAAACTCTGCAAAATGCTTCTTCTAATGTAAAATAGTGTTTCCATGCTGGAAACAGTCTTATTTTGACGCCAGCAACATATTTTAGACACACCGTTCATTTCAGCACTAACTGACAGAAACTTGCCGTTTTAAGCGTTTCCAGCCATTCTCTGTGTGTCTGGGACACAGCGTGTGCCCCGAAAATGCCACACAGTACAAATCACAGAAACATACTTGAAAACTCTGCAAAATGCTTCTTCTAATGTAAAATAGTGTTTCCATGCTGGAAACAGTCTTATTTTGACGCCAGCAACATATTTTAGACACACCGTTCATTTCAGAACTAACTGACAGAAACTTGCCGTTTTAAGCGTTTCCCACCATTCTCTGTGTGTCTGGGACACAGCGTGTGCCCCGAAAATGCCACACAGTACAAATCACAGAAACATACTTGAAAACTCTGCAAAATGCTTCTTCTAATGTAAAATAGTGTTTCCATGCTGGGAAAAAGTCTTATTTTGACGCCAGCAGCACATTTGACACAAAGCTGTCATTTCAGCTCAAACGGTAAAATTGGACCGTTCCTGGCCATTTGAGACTGTTTTTCACAACGTTTGCCCTGAAAGTGCCAGGTACTGCAGATGAAAGAAAACACACGGGAAAACTCAGCAAAATGCTTCTTCTAATGTAAAATAGTGTTTCCATGCTGGAAACAGTCTTATTTTGACGCCAGCAACATATTTTAGACACACCGTTCATTTCAGCACTAACTGACAGAAACTTGCCGTTTTAAGCGTTTCCCACCATTCTCTGTGTGTCTGGGACACAGCGTGTGCCCCGAAAATGCCACACAGTACAAATCACAGAAACATACTTGAAAACTCTGCCAAATGCTTCTTCTAATGTAAAATAGTGTTTCCATGCTGGAAACAGTCTTATTTTGACGCCAGCAACATATTTTAGACACACCGTTCATTTCAGCACTAACTGACAGAAACTTGCCGTTTTAAGCGTTTCCCACCATTCTCTGTGTGTCTGGGACACAGCGTGTGCCCCGAAAATGCCACACAGTACAAATCACAGAAACATACTTGAAAACTCTGCAAAATGCTTCTTCTAATGTAAAATAGTGTTTCCATGCTGGGAAAAAGTCTTATTTTGACGCCAGCAGCACATTTGACACAAAGCTGTCATTTCAGCTCAAACGGTAAAATTTGACCGTTCCTGGCCATTTGAGACTGTTTTTCACAACGTTTGCCCTGAAAGTGCCAGGTACTGCAGATGAAAGAAACACACGGGAAAACTCTGCAAAATGCTTCTTCTAATGTAAAATAGTGTTTCCATGCTGGAAACAGTCTTATTTTGACGCCAGCAACATATTTTAGACACACACCGTTCATTTCAGCACTAACTGACAGAAACTTGCCGTTTTAAGCGTTTCCCACCATTCTCTGTGTGTCTGGGACACAGCGTGTGCCCCGAAAATGCCACACAGTACAAATCACAGAAACATACTTGAAAACTCTGCCAAATGCTTCTTCTAATGTAAAATAGTGTTTCCATGCTGGAAACAGTCTTATTTTGACGCCAGCAACATATTTTAGACACACCGTTCATTTCAGCACTAACTGACAGAAACTTGCCGTTTTAAGCGTTTCCCACCATTCTCTGTGTGTCTGGGACACAGCGTGTGCCCCGAAAATGCCACACAGTACAAATCACAGAAACATACTTGAAAACTCTGCCAAATGCTTCTTCTAATGTAAAATAGTGTTTCCATGCTGGAAACAGTCTTATTTTGACGCCAGCAACATATTTTAGACACACCGTTCATTTCAGCACTAACTGACAGAAACTTGCCGTTTTAAGCGTTTCCAGCCATTCTCTGTGTGTCTGGGACACAGCGTGTGCCCCGAAAATGCCACACAGTACAAATCACAGAAACATACTTGAAAACTCTGCAAAATGCTTCTTCTAATGTAAAATAGTGTTTCCATGCTGGAAACAGTCTTATTTTGACGCCAGCAACATATTTGATACAAAGCTGTCATTTCAGCTCAAACGGTAAAATTTGACCGTTCCTGGCCATTTGAGACTGTTTTTCACAACGTTTGCCCTGAAAGTGCCAGGTACTGCAGATGAAAGAAACACACGGGAAAACTCTGCAAAATGCTTCTTCTAATGTAAAATAGTGTTTCCATGCTGGAAACAGTCTTATTTTGACGCCAGCAACATATTTTAGACACACCGTTCATTTCAGCACTAACTGACAGAAACTTGCCGTTTTAAGCGTTTCCCCACCATTCTCTGTGTGTCTGGGACACAGCGTGTGCCCCGAAAATGCCACACAGTACAAATCACAGAAACATACTTGAAAACTCTGCCAAATGCTTCTTCTAATGTAAAATAGTGTTTCCATGCTGGAAACAGTCTTATTTTGACGCCAGCAACATATTTTAGACACACCGTTCATTTCAGCACTAACTGACAGAAACTTGCCGTTTTAAGCGTTTCCCACCATTCTCTGTGTGTCTGGGACACAGCGTGTGCCCCGAAAATGCCACACAGTACAAATCACAGAAACATACTTGAAAACTCTGCAAAATGCTTCTTCTAATGTAAAATAGTGTTTCCATGCTGGGAAAAAGTCTTATTTTGACGCCAGCAGCACATTTGACACAAAGCTGTCATTTCAGCTCAAACGGTAAAATTGGACCGTTCCTGGCCATTTGAGACTGTTTTTCACAACGTTTGCCCTGAAAGTGCCAGGTACTGCAGATGAAAGAAACACACGGGAAAACTCAGCAAAATGCTTCTTCTAATGTAAAATAGTGTTTCCATGCTGGAAACAGTCTTATTTTGACGCCAGCAACATATTTTAGACACACCGTTCATTTCAGCACTAACTGACAGAAACTTGCCGTTTTAAGCGTTTCCAGCCATTCTCTGTGTGTCTGGGACACAGCGTGTGCCCCGAAAATGCCACACAGTACAAATCACAGAAACATACTTGAAAACTCTGCAAAATGCTTCTTCTAATGTAAAATAGTGTTTCCATGCTGGGAAAAAGTCTTATTTTGACGCCAGCAGCACATTTGACACAAAGCTGTCATTTCAGCTCAAACGGTAAAATTTGACCGTTCCTGGCCATTTGAGACTGTTTTTCACAACGTTTGCCCTGAAAGTGCCAGGTACTGCAGATGAAAGAAACACACGGGAAAACTCTGCAAAATGCTTCTTCTAATGTAAAATAGTGTTTCCATGCTGGAAACAGTCTTATTTTGACGCCAGCAACATATTTTAGACACACCGTTCATTTCAGCACTAACTGACAGAAACTTGCCGTTTTAAGCGTTTCCCACCATTCTCTGTGTGTCTGGGACACAGCGTGTGCCCCGAAAATGCCACACAGTACAAATCACAGAAACATACTTGAAAACTCTGCCAAATGCTTCTTCTAATGTAAAATAGTGTTTCCATGCTGGAAACAGTCTTATTTTGACGCCAGCAACATATTTTAGACACACCGTTCATTTCAGCACTAACTGACAGAAACTTGCCGTTTTAAGCGTTTCCAGCCATTCTCTGTGTGTCTGGGACACAGCGTGTGCCCCGAAAATGCCACACAGTACAAATCACAGAAACATACTTGAAAACTCTGCAAAATGCTTCTTCTAATGTAAAATAGTGTTTCCATGCTGGAAACAGTCTTATTTTGACGCCAGCAACATATTTGATACAAAGCTGTCATTTCAGCTCAAACGGTAAAATTTGACCGTTCCTGGCCATTTGAGACTGTTTTTCACAACGTTTGCCCTGAAAGTGCCAGGTACT